>NC_034611.1:12531455-12532427 GCF_900095145.1 Mus pahari | reverse complement strand
CTATCCTGCCGAAAGCAATCTACAGATTCAATGCAGTCTCCATCAAAATTCCAATTCAATTCTTCACTGAATTAGAAAGGGCAATTTGCAAATTCATCTGGAATAACAAAAATCATAGGACAGCAAAAACTTCTCAACAATAAAAGAACCTCTGATAGAATCACCATGCCTGACCTCAAGCTGTACTACAGAGCAATTGTGATTAAAAAATAAAACAAAACAAAACAAAACAAAAACAAAACAAAAAATGCATGGTACTGGTACAGCGACAGACAGTTAGACCAATGGAATAGAATTGAAGACCCAGAAATGAACCCAAACACCTATGGTCTCTTCATCTTTGACAAGGGAACTAAATGAATCCAGTGGGAAAAAGTCAGCATTTTCAACAAATGGTGCTGGCACAACTGGTAGTTATCATGTAGAAGAATGTGAATTGATCCATTCTTATCTCCTTGTACAAAGCTCACATCTAAGTGGATCAAGTAACTCCACATAAAACCAGAGAATCTGAAACGTATAGAGGAGGAAGTGTGGAAAAGCCCTGAAGATATGGCCCCAAGGAAAAATTCCTGAATAAAACAGCAATTGATTGTGCTGTAAGATCAAGTATTGACAAATGGGACCTCATAAAATTGCAAAGCTTCTGTAAGGGAAAAGACACTGTCAATAAGACGAAAAGGCCACCAACAGATTGGATAAGGATCTTTACCAATCCTAAATCAGATAGGGGACTAATATATAATATATGCAAAGAATTCAAAAAGGTGGAGTCTAGAAAATCAAATAAACCTATTAAAAATGGGGTACAGAGCTAAACGAAGAATTCTCAACTGAGGAATATTGAATGGCTGAGAAGCACCTGAAAAAAAAAAAGTTCAACATCCTTAATCATCAGGGAAATGCAAATCAAAACAACCATGAAATTCCACCTCATACCAGTCAGAATGGCTAAGACAAAAAATTCAGGTG
>NC_034611.1:12513992-12531160 GCF_900095145.1 Mus pahari | reverse complement strand
CTATTAAAAACAATGAATTTATGAAATTCTTAGGCAAATGGATGTATCTGGAGGATATCATCCTGAGTGAGGTAACCCAATCACAAAAGAAGTCACTTGATATGCACTCACTAAATATTATGGATATTAGCTCAGAAATTTAACTACCCATGATACAATTTGCAAAACACATGAAGCTCAAGAAGAAGAAGACCAAAGTGTGGATACTTCATTCTTTCTTAGAATGGGTAACAAAATACCCATGGATGTAGTTACAGGGCCAAAGTTCGGAGCAGAGAATGAAGGAATCATCTTCCAGAGACTGCCTCACTTGGGATCCATGCCATAAACAACCAGGAAACCCAGACACTAGGCAGATGCCAACAAGAGCCTGCTGGCAGGAGCCTGATATAGCTGTCTCCTGTGAGGCCTTACCAGTGCCTGTCAAATACAGAAGTGGATGCTCACAGTCATCCATTGAATAGAGCACAAGGTCCCCAATGAAGGAGCCAGAGAAATACCCAGGAAGCTTAAGGGGACTGAAGCCTCATAGAAGGAACATCAATGTGAACTAACCAGTACCCTCAGAGCTCCTTGGAACTATACCACCAATCAAAGTAAACACATGGGGGAACTTGTGGTTCTAGCCAGAGGATGGCCTAGTCGGTCATCAATGAGAGGAGAGGCCCTTGGTCCTGTGAAGGTTCTATGTCCCAGTATAGGGAAATGCCAGGACTAGGAATGGGAGTAGGTGGGTTGGGGAGCAGGGGTCTGTGGGGGGGGGGTGATAGGGGATCTTCAGAGGGGAAACAAGGAAAGGGGATAACATTTGAAATGTAAATAAAGAAAATATATAATAAAAAATAAAACAAAAAATGAGAAGCAAAAGATGGATGTATTTAAGATATTCATAGAATGTGTAGTCTGAAGTTTAATACATTTGCCTTTACAGAGAATATGAGCAATTTCCTATGCACAGAAGAGATTAAATGTAGTCATTATTTAAATGGAGCCATTAATTATTTGTCTTTTTTTAAATAGCCTTTATGCACCAGGTCTGAAACACTAGTGTATTGTGCTTAATGATTTTCCTATCGTTATCCAAAGCCATGCTGGATAGCTGAGAGTAAGAGCTCTGCTGTGATTCATGCTGCTTTCTGGGTAAACTTTCTCAGTAACAGTTTGCAGATTATTTCCATCTTTTATGGAAGAACATTTATTAAAATTTCCCATGCCACAGGGCTTCACAGGAATCCCATTTATTAATGCTTCTTTATTAAAATCAATAAATAATTAAACATATACCATCATATACATCTTTCTTTATATGTGTATTTTGTACATTATACATTCACTTTTCTTTTTTGAGTATGATTACTAATTCATGACCTTTCACAGTCTCCATTTTTCAATTAACAACTGTGATCACCATTAATGACAGTCTTTGCTGCTTACCAATGGAAGCCTCTTTACATTTGTATTTCTGTCCTAGAACAGTGTCATTCACTGTAATCTTAGTTTCATTTTCTGTTGCTGTGGTAAAATTCAATGTCAAGGGAGAAAGTTATTTGAGCTCATAATTCGAGGTTACGGTCTGCATAAGAGGAAAGTCACAGTGGCAAGAGCTTGAGAGAACTCTTCCCTTTACACCCGCAAGCCAGAGCAGAAAGCAATAAATTCATTCATTCAGCCTCCAGCACTCTGCTCTTTTTCTCCACTCATATAATTCAGACCTAGGGAATGGTGCTGCCCTTACTGGGGAGTGGGGGTAAAGGTGTCTTCCCACCTCAATCAAAAGAATCCTCCATAGACATTCCCACAGGAAAACATAATATGCACAATCTCCATTAAGACTTCTTAATGATAATGCTTTGTGTTAAGTTAGCAATTACAACCAACCTGTACAACTAGTTTTATTTTATTTAGTTTTGGTTTTTATTCTATTCCGTTTGTTGTACTAGAAATTGAACTCAGGGACCTGCGCACACAATGGGCAAGCAAGTTGCCACTGAGCTATGTACTCATCTGTGCCTGTGACGAGTTTTAAGTTATGTTTTGCTCCAGGCAACAAAATTATATTCCAGGCCAGTTCTGTTTGTTTGTTTGTTTGTTTTTCCCTTTTTGAAGATATAGAATCAGCTTTCCTTCCATATTCTGGTTCTATGGAGGGAATCCAATTTTAAAGATAAAATATGGGTACTTCAGAAGAAAAACTACCATTGATACAAAGGTGACAGAATCGAAAATTTGTTTTGTTGGTTGTGTTAGTGGTGTTTGTGGGTTTTCCCAAAACAAGTTTTTTTTGGTGGTACTGGTGTTCTCTCTCTCTCTCTCTCTCTCTCTCTCTCTCTCTCTCTCTCTCTCTCTCTCTCTCTCTCTCTCTCTCTCTCTGTCTCTGTCTGTGTGTCTGTGTGTCTGTGTGTCTGTGTGTCTGTGTGTGTCTGTGTCTGTGTCTGTGTGTTGAGCCAGAACCCTAACAGTTACTTAAGGAATCTCTCACCAAGGGAATTGCTGTAGATTTTTTATACTGGGAGTTTTGCACTGTTTCTGAATCTTTATATTTTATTTGAGATTGGGGACCATTTTGGACAAAAAGTTTCAACTTAATCAAATCGGATGGATTTTATAAAATAGCATGTCCTAGAAGTGAAATGTCCTGGATATATCCTATAAGGATAGGCTGTCAATAACTGTAACCTTATTTGAGTTACAGTTTGCATTTTTCAAGGGAGCTATTTATTGAATCCATGTCACAGTTGAAGAAATCAAGCTAAAGGAGGCAGTTCCAGGGTTCCCTGGAAGCATACACAATGAAGAGTGCTAGTCTCCAGTGAGTGTTTACTTCAAAACTGGCAGTCAAATTCACTCCTAATCAAAGCAAGGGAAGAAGACCTGGGCATTAAAAATTATACTGAGCAGTTACTCCATGGCATCTCCAATGTGAAAACTGTTGGAAGATTCTGTACGGTTTGTGTTTTCTGGGTTTGTTTTGTTGTTGTTTGTTTGCTTGCTTTTCTTGTTATTTTATAGAAAGCTCTGTGGATATTATTGTGGGTCAAACTTCACAGAGAAAAAAAACTACTATTTACTAAAGGGGAGGTCATGTTTCCCAAATGCCTTTGTGAAAATAATATCAAACAGAGTGAACACTAATTAAGATTTTTTTCCTAATTAATAATGGAAGTTTGCAATATTGCAGCCTGAATATGATCAATTAAAACAGAGATGTTGTGTTACTTTTAGAAGAAAATTATCTTACATAGATCATAACACATGAACACCAGGAGATTTAATCAAATAAATAAAGATGCATCGTAGCATAGTTTACAAGAAAGCCATTTCTACATTAATGTGAACTTCCTTTAGAATATAGTTATGTGGTAGTTATAACATACTTCCTTCTATATTAATTATAATTTCATTTTGCACATAAACACACAGAAATGCATGCTAAATGTTATAGTGGAGCATTAAACTTTCTGAGTAGTTTACAAATACTCTTTATTATTTATCTATTCCTATACTGTTTGTCTCAATCTTCAGTAATCCTCACTGTTAGGATGGGTTCATTTAACAGTAGCTCCAAAGCTGTGGGCTTTCCCTGTCAGCATCTTCCATCCTAGCGTGTCCCTGGACTATGGTTAATACACCATGCATATCCACCTGTCAAGTCACCAGCAATCCCTACCCAAAGTTTTAGCTCAATTACACCACTCCCTAGTCCAAAGGACATAAACTCTAACTCACATGGATCTTTTGTATCTTAGAACTCCCAAATTATTCTGCTGGTTCTCACTCAGTTTGAAGTTAAGAGTTTCATGCTGGGAGTCAATCCTAGAGCCTCACTCACACCAAGCACTTGGTCTGTCACTGGACATATATGCAGCTCATATATGTGCCCAGTTATCATTTACTAAGTCATTCAGGCATCCAAAATTTGAGTCTCTTATAAGCCAGACATTGTTCTAGGCATGGGGAAGAAATAGCAAGAAAAAATAGCAATGAGATTATTTGCCCTTGTAGCTCCTAGCATGGTATGAGAGAAAGTAAATACAAATAATAAGAAAAGCAATGGTGTGCTTAGTCCTAGGCAGAAATGAATGGGTGGCCATTTAAGTTAGTGATTCTCAACCTATAGGTAGTGATTCCTTTGGGGATAAAGCAACCCTCCCATAGGGTTGGTATATCAGATATTCTGTATATCAGATAATTACTTTATGATTCAAAACCATAGCAAAATTACAGTTATGAAGTAGAAATGAAGATAATTTTATGGTTGGGTGTCACTACAACATGAGGAATTGTATTAAAGGGTCACAGCATTAGAAATCTAGAGAACCACCATTTTAGATAGATGGCCTGGAATGCCTCTATGAGAAGGAAATATTCAGGCTATAGCTAACTTCAGTAAACAAGAAAACTTGCTTCTATTAAACAATGGAGTATAACTTCAACAGAGATAAGCAACGTCACCTTATAAGAGCTTAAGTTGGGGAGACTTAGGACCCCTCAGGTTTCTATCAAACTTAAGTTCTCTGGGCTGTCCAGAGCCCAGAGAAGCACGGACTGGAAGGAAGGTCAAAATTATGTCAAGTGGGAAAAGGCCACTCAGGGGTTTAAGTATGAGAAAATATGATCTGGTTTGTGTTTGTTTGCTTTAAAGGCCCCCTAGTGTCTGTAAAGGAAGAAGAGTGAATACTGGGACTATTAAAAGACTTTAATGTCAGCATGAACTAGTAAGGGTAGGATTGAAAACACAGCTAGAGAGAAGTGGACATGTCCTGAACATACTTGGGATACATACCATGCCACTTATTTTGTAAATTGCTTCATTTTATGTGTACATCTTGCCTTCATTTTTGTCTGTGTACCACATTTGCACAAAGCTTGCAGAAGCAGAAAGATGGTGTTGATCCCCTAATGGTGCAGTTAAAAATAGATAGGGCTCACTCTGTGTGTTCTGGGAACTGCACTCTAGTCCTCTGTAGAGATAACCATTCCTCTTGACTGCTGGGTATCTCTCTCTCCAGTAACCAATATCACATATGTATCTACACACCTTCTGCTTCTTGGAATGAAATGCCACTTACATGATTTGTTGTTTTCCATGTTAGATTGTCCAGTTAAGGCTAAGTTGGGTTCAGTAGTTCATTTATTACTTTTGTCTTGCTGAGCCCAAAATACCCAAAATAAAATCTTTCAGTACAATTTTTTTTTTATATTGGCTGGTGAGAGTTTCAATCCATTATGTTGTGTAGGCATAGCAGTAAGAGTGTGTGGAGAGGCTGACATCAAGGTCTAGACTCACTCTAAGCTTCGAAGGTCCACCCCTGTGACTTTCTCTGCCAGTCAAGTGTGATCTCATATAGGCACCTCAGCTTACAGGAAAAAGAAAACAAAACACTGAAAATCAGTCAGTGGGGAACATTCTAGATTTGGACTAGAACATGTAAGGCTACCCTTTTCTGTCCATTTTACTCAAGGTTAGCACTCTCTTGATACTACCGTTCTTTGCTTTCAGTGACTAGTAATATTTCCACAGTGCCTGTATATACGACTTTAGCCTTATGGAGACCTCCCTTGAAAGCTGCTGTAATTCATTTCAATGGAAGATTTTTTTTAATCTTTTTTTTTCTGTTTTTTCTTTTATTGAAAAATCGATTTTTTTCATAGAATACATTCTGATTATGGATTCTACTCTCCCAACTTCTCCAAGGTCTTCCTCCCTTGCCCTCCCATCCCATCCAAATCCACGTCCTTTCTGTCTCAGAAAACAAGCAGGCATCTATAAAATAATAATAAAAAAATAAGACAGAATAAAAACAATTAAACTGAAATAGGACAAAGGAGCAGAAGGAATACAATCTAGAAAAAATGCACAAAAAACACAATACATATTTATGCAGAGACACACATATTTTCCCACACAGGAATCTCATTAAAACATAAAACCAGAAGCCATAATGTATGCATACAAGACCTGTAAGGTTAAATAAAAGAAAATAAAAAAACAAACAAAGAAATAAAAATAAATGTCCTGACAAAACATTACAAGACAAAGATCTCTAAAGATGTGATTGAGTTCAACTTGTATTTATCATCATTTTTATGGATTTTAATTTTGCCTCTTTAAGCCTTTTAGAACACAGCTTTCAAAGAACACAATTCATAGAAATCAAATGTCATCATAATAACTTAGTTAAATACCCCCTCCTTTCCATGCTTGGGTTGTTATAAGAGGAGGGTTAGAATTATATTTTTAAGAATTAGCCTTCTGTGTAAGCCAGGTCCTTACACCTGTGAAAGAACAGAGCCAGGTGACTCAACAGTTATCATGAACATAGCGTATGACAGATCTCAAACAGGCAGTGTGATAGATTAAAGTGAATCAATATGTTACAGCCTCACATCCATGTCTTATTAAAATTGTTCAAGTTCAAAAGCCCCAAGAAGCAAATAACATGTGCATGTCTAGACATAAGTTAATCCCATTGTAATAATTAACTGTAATCTGGTCTGATAATGAATTCTTTCTGAAAAATATTAGCATTAACAAAGGGAACAGAGCAAAGCTTCACAAGATAGGAAACAAAATCAGAGAAGAAGGAGGGGTCAGAATATTAACATTTCCTTCATGGATGTCCCCAATGACCATGGTGTACGTTCTATAGGTTCTACTATCTCTCAACAGTAGCACTTGGGGGACCAAGCCCTTAATATGTGAGACTTAGGGTACAGTTCAATGCATACACTATGCTATTAAAGTCCTCTGCACTGCCAAAGAACACCACAGTCCCTGAGAAATGCTTTTGAAGCTTTATTTTACTAAACAATATGCATTCATTCCTTACTGAATTTATTCTCAGGCTCATTCTTAGCATTTCATGAGTAACCTGGACTTGTCTCTAAGTACATTCAGTTGTTCACCAAGAAAACTTCTTACATGTGTGTATGTTACCACCTAAAATTAACCTAGTCTTACATCAGAAACCAGTCCAAGAATCAAACTTTTCATTTAAACCTCCCTGGCTAGCTAGTAGGTAAGTCCCAAGCTCTTCTAAGATTTTGATCTTCTCTGATACCAGAAATAAGAACAGACACATCAGCAGTGATTTACACAGTGGGGTTCACTGCCAAGCTCCGACATAGACCATCATGAATTACAGCAGAAACTCTTTGAGATATACATAACCCTTGTCAATGAACATTGAACATTAAAAAAATAAAGACAAAATGGGGCTTCAGGTCATGCCATCTTCTCACACTCTAAAGTTTAAGAGCACTTTGGGGGTGGGATCCACTACCTCTTGTATAGTAAGTGAGTATTTTAACCTCCCTCAGAGCAAGGACTTGAACTCCCAACAAGATTCTATAGTACATTCCCTTTCCACAAAAATGTAGAAAATTATGTCCTAATTCCAGAACTTGGTTTATCTGGGAAAACATATAAAATGAAAACAGAAACTATCAGTGGTGTGTTCTATGTGTGCCTCAGGGTTCCAGCCCCACACCTCCTGATGGTCATCCACTGTTGGGACATAGCTTGTGCTTCTGAAGATACCATGTGGGCATGTCATAATACCTGTCAGGCCTACCTTGAAAATATTCTAGTGTTTTTCATAGACTTCAGTTATATTTTGCTTTTAAAATACATTAAATTAACATGTGCTTTATACTCACAGAATGAAAGGGGATGCTTGGGATTCTTCTCTGAACAAAGTGATAAGAGACATGTAGCAGATCCCTGCTTCCTCGCCATAGCCTGGCTGTGTCATAGGAATCTACTTCTGTTGCACTGATGACTAAGGTCACAAGTGTGACACTTTTGTGGAAGTTGCCATGATGTGAAATGTAAAAGATGTGAATAAAAAAGAAACACCCCAGACAGAGAGCAACATCTTGATAAGTGGGTAAGGCAAAGAAGTCTACAGAGCAGAGGGCAAGATAAGCAGTATGCTAAGACATTGCTGATTTTCTCATCCTGAGCAGACTCCTCTTGGAATACAGACCCCTCCAGTATAAGCAGTACCAAGTCCCTGAGATTACTTTATTGTGTTGTTGTTGTGGATGATCACAGTCTCTGGATCCAGCTAAAGGTATAAGAAAAGTCTCCCACAGGACCCCTGTTGATATCAATTTGATCACCTACTGTTACTAGATTTAGGAAACTGCTCAAAAAAATTAAAGTGTAATTAGAGTTCAAAGTTCTAGGTTTCACTTTCGTGCTTGAACTGTGACTCATCTGCTTGGCCTGCAAGCCACAGAATCTGAAAAGGTTTCCCCTGAGCACACTTATCCACAAAAAGATTCTCCCAGAAAATCAGAGCACCAGCTAAGTGCACAGAATGCTCCTACCAATAAAAATCTGTTCCAGATGGTTTCGTGAGAATGGGTTCTGAGGGCATTTAAAAAGTTAGAATAACAAACAAGGGGTTGTAGGAGGCTGTGTAGGGTGATTTGGAACACAGATCCTACTTCCTTAATACGTCATTCCATAGAAGATAGATAGAGTATAGAAATCATATGAGATTATATGCTAGTAGAATTTTAGAAATGTAAAATTATCATATGCTTATAATGCAAAGGAATTGGAAGTAAATGTTTAAAATGTACAGTCTTTTAGACCCTCCTAAGGCTGATTCTGAGAGGCTATGCATGGGGGTGTGATATGTGAACAGGCATCTATATATTGTCACAATTGGAACCAATGCAGCTCGCAGGATGCATGGATTCAAAAATCACAACTTGCATAAAATTGCCCATTTCCTGTTGTGCTGGTGACATCTGTCAGCTTTCCTCAGTGCTGACATGGCACGATGCTAGTAGTCTCTTCACTATCTTTAGAGAAGAGGCTACAAAGTGTTCTTGAAAATGAATGCATCCATCTTGTCCATTCATAAAACCCCTTGAATGCATCCATCAAGTCCATTCATAAAACATCTTTATTTAATCATAACCCAGAAACCTCAAAAGACTCTAAGCCAGACCATTGGTGAGGGACATTAAGAAAGTGAGCTTTGCATAATAATAATAAAACAGAAGGTCATGGGGTGGGGCAGATGTGCTTTGTATTCAAGTTTATATGCAACCCCAAATTATACAAAAAGTCAAAATATCAAGACCAGCTATAAACTTGAATGGAATGAAAACCTGAAAACTTTAGCAAGTGTTTCTCATAGTCTTTCAACTATCTGGAGTCTACAGTCTACATACAAACACTGCTATAGGAGCTTGGGAAACACTTAGTAAATTAGTTAGAGAGCAAGCATCATAGCTTACCACAAATGCTAGTAGGCACCGTGACTTGTATCTATAAGCCATACATTGATTGGCCAGAGATTCACTTAGCATCAGGCCATCCATTCTAACAAATCAGTGAGCTCCGGGCTCAGGAAAAGACCTGCTCTCTTAAAAATTAGATAGAGAGTGATACAGAGAAATATACACTATAGGTCTCTAGTCTCCACACCCATACCATGCCCACACATGTGAACATAGATACAAATATGTACTTATATGTAGAGTACACATACACACATATGCACACACACACACACACACACACACACGTACACACGATCATCAATGTCATCATCATCATCATCATCATCATCATCATCATCATAATTATCATCATAATTTAAATCTTGAAACCAGTAACCAGAAGTTGCTGTCTCCCTAACGTTTACCCTTTTACAGATAGGGAGGAGTGTACCTGTCTGGTGCTGAGTACTGAAGAAGGGCTCAGGGAATGTTACATGTCATTAAAATTACCAGTGATACTGGTGATAACATATTGAAGGTGGGTTTTGACAAAATGCCGACTTTGGATCCTAGAAGACTCAGCTGAAGAGCAGACTAGAGACAACAGGCACAGCTTGAGCTGGTGACCTTTGCATTTGCCAGGTTGGCTATGATGCTCGTCACAATTGAATCAAATGAATAGAATCATCTGTGTGATTGGTCAGTGTCAGGACTCACCCCACGTCTCTGTACCAGACTTCAATTTGATTCTTTGAAAATAAGCATTGAGGTTCTATTTCCATCTGCACCCCAGAGGTGACCCTGTCCCACAGCTCTCCATACGCAAATCCCACCAGGAGAAAGCTGGTCTCCCAAGAGTGCTTACACATCTGAGAGCACAGGTAAGACTACCACTTCTGCTCAAATACCTAGCCCAAGAAGGACCTGCCCAAAGCACTCAGGACACAAAAATGGAGGCACAGCCTGAGACAGGAACCTTACAGTTTCCATCTGTGCCCAGAGCTGATCCTGTGCCACAGCTCCTGAGAGAGCTGGCCTCACAGGAGTGCTGACACACAGGATAACAGGAGGGACAAGCCACAGTCAGAGACAGCAAGACCAGCTAACACCAGAGATAACCAGATGGTGAGGGGCAAGGGCAAGAACATAAGCAACAGAAACCAAGGCTACTTGGAATATCAGTACAGAGTTCTACCACCAAAGAAGGTCCTTGATACCCCCAATACATCAGTAAAGAGAGACTGATTTAAAATCACATTTCAAGATAATGATAGAGGACTTTATGAAGAACATAAATATTTCTCCTTAAGAAATACAGGAAGATGCAGGTAAATAACTAGAAGCACTTAAAGAGGAACCACAAAAATCCCTGAAAGAATTACAGGAAAACACAACCAAACATGTGAAGAAATTGAAAAAAGCATCCAGGATCTAAAAATGGAAATAGAAACAATGAAGAATCCACAAAGGGAGTCAAAAATGGATATATAAAACCAAAAAAAGAGAACAAGAGTCATGGACACAAGCATTAGCAACAGAATACAAGAGATAGTAGAGAGAATCTCAGATGCAGAAGATACCACAGAAAATATTGACAAAACAGTCAAGGAAAATGCAAAATGCATAAAGCTCTTAACCCAAAACATCCAGGAAATCCAGGACACAATGAGAAGACCAAACCCAAGGATAATGGGTATAGAAGGGAGCAAAGATTCGCAACTTAAAGGGCCAGTAAATATCTTCAACAAAATTACAGAAGAAAATTCCCTAACCTAAAATTCCCTAAACATACAAGATGCTTACAGAACTTCGAATAGACTGGGGCAAAAAAGAAATTCCTCCCATCACATAATAATCAAAACACCAAGTGCACAAAACAAAGAATATAAAAAGCAGTAAGGGAAAAGGGTCCAGTAACATATAAGTGCAGACCTATCAGAATTTCACCAGACTTCTCACCAGAGACTATGAAAGCCAGAAGTCCTGGGTAGATGTCATATAAATCCTAAGAGAACACAAATGCCATCCCAAGATACTATACTCAGCAAAACTCTCAATTACCATAGATGGAAAAACCAAGATATTCCATGAAAAAACAAATTTACACAATATCTTTCTACNAATCCAGCCCTACAAAGGATAATAGATGGAAAACTCCAACACACGGAGGGAAACTATACCCTAAAAAAAAAGCAAGAAATTAAACTTCTCCCAACAAACTCATAGGAAGATGGGCACACAAACATAATTCAACCTCTAAATCAAAATAGGAGGAAGTAACAATCACTATTCTTAAATATCTCTTAATATCAATGTACTCAATTCTCCAATAAAAGAACAAAGATAGACAGACTAGGTATATAAACAGGACCCAGCACTTTGCTACACACATGTGACACACTTCAGTGACAGAGACAGACACTAACTCAGAGTAAAAGTCTAGAAAAAACTCTGCAAGCAAATACCCTGAAGAAACAAGCTGGAATAGTCATTCTAATATCAAATAAAACTGACTTTCAACCAAAAGATATCAAAAAAGAAAAGTAAGGAAAGATCATATTCATCAAAGGAAAAAAATCTACCAACAATATGTCTCAATTCTGAACATTTATGCTCCAAATGCGATGGCATCCATATTAATAAAAGAAACTTTACTAAAGTTCAAAGCACACATTTCACCTAACACAATAATAGTGGGAGACTTCAACACTCCACTTTCATCAAAGGACAGATTACAGAAACAGAAAGTAAAGACAGACACAGTGAACCTAACAGAAGTTGTGAACCAAATGGATTTAACAGGTAACATTTAGAACATTTCATCCTAAAACAAAAGAATATTCCTTTTTCTCAGCATATCATGACACCTTCTCCAAAACTTACCATATAATCAGTCACAAAACAAACCTCAACAGATACAAGAAGATTGAAATAATCCTATGCATTTTATCAGATCTTCATGGACTAAGGCTGGTTTTCAATAACAACAAAAATAATGGAAAGCCCACATATCTGAACAACCCTCTATTCAACGTTAACTTGGTCAAGGAAGAAATAAAGAAAGAAATTAAAGACATTTTAGAATTCAATGAAAATGAAGGAATTAGATGCCCAAACTTATAAGACACAATGAAAACAGTCCTAAGAGGAAAACTCATACCTGTAACTGCCTCCAAAAAGAAACTGGAGAGGGCATACATTAGCAATTTGAAAGCACACTAGAACAAAAGCCGTAATTACATTCATACCTAAACCACACAAGGATCCAACAAAGAAAGAGAACTTTAGACCAATTCCCTTATGAATATCTAAGCAAAACTACTCAATGAAATTCTTGAAAACTGAATCCAAAAAAAACATCAAAAATAATTATTTATCATGATAAACAAGGCTTCATCCTAGGGATGCAGGTATGGTTCAGTATATGCAAATTGATGTAATCCACTACAAAAACAAACTCAAAGAAAAAAAAAACATGATGATTTCATTTGATGCTGAAAAAGTATTTGAAAAAATTCAACATTCCTTCCTGGTAAGTCTCAGAAAGATCAGGAATTCAAGGCCCATATCTAAACATAGTAAAAGCAATATACAGTAAACCAGTAGCCAACATGAACCTAAATGGAGGGAAAGGTGAAGCAATCCCAGGAAAATCAGGGACTAGACAAAGCTTACTCTCTCCCTATTTATTCAATGTAGTACTTCAAGTCCTAACCAGAGCAGTTAGATAAGAAAAGGAGATCAAAGGCATATACATTGGAAAGGAAGAAGTCAAAACATCACTATATGCAGATGACATGTTAGTATACATAAGTGACCACAAAAATTCCACCAGAGATTTCCTAAACCTGATAAACAGCTTAAGTGAAGTAGCTGGATATAAAATTAACTCAAACAAATCAGTGGTCTTTCTCTACACAAAGGATAAACAGGCTGAGAAAGAAATTAAGGAAATAACATGCTTCAGAATAGTCACAAATAATATAAAATATCTTGGTGTGACTCTAATTAAGCAATGGAAGATCTGTATGATAAGAGCTTCCCAAGTCTCTGAAAAAAGAAATGGAAGAAGATCTCAGAAGATGGAAAGATCTCCCATACTCATGGATTGGCACGATTAATATAGCAAAATGGCTATCTTGCCCAAAGCAATCTACAGATTTGATGCAATCCCCATCAAAATTCCAACTCAATTCTTCACAGAGTTAGAAAGGGCAATTTGCAAATTCATCTGGAATAACAAAAAAACAAGGATAGCTAAACTATTCTCAATAATAAAAGATCATCTGGGGGACTCACAATCCCTGAACCTAAGCTATACTATAGAGCAATAGTGATAAAAACTGCATGGTATTGGTACAGAAATAGACAGTTTGATCAATGGAATTGAATTGAAAATCCAGAAATGAACCCACACACCTATGGTCATTTGATCTTTGACAAAGAAGCTAAAACCATCCAGTGGGGGGTGGAAAAAAAGCATTTTCAACAAATGGTGCTGGTTCAACTGGTAATCAACATTTAGAAGTATACAAATTGATCCATTCTTAACTCCCTGTACAAAACTCAAGTCCAAGTGATTCAAGGACCTCCACATAAAACCAGAAACACTGAACCTAACAGAAGAGAAAATGTGGAAAAGCCTTGAACACATGGGCACAAGGAAAAACTTCCCGAACAGAACAGCAATAGCTTGTGCTGTAATATTGAGAATTGACAAATGTCACCTCATAAAATTGCAAAGCTTCTCTAAGGCAAAGGATACTGATGATAGGAAAAAAGGCAACCATCAGATTTGGAAAAGATCTTTACAAATCCTACATCCAATAGAGGGCTAATATCATATATATATATATATATATATATATATATATATATATATATATATATATTCAAAGAATTCAAGAAGTTAGATACCAGAGAACCAAATAACCCTATGGAAAATTGGGGAAACAGAGCTAAAGAGAAAATTCACAACTGAGAAAAATCCAATGCCTGAGAAACACCTAAAGAAATGTTCAACATCCTTAGTCATCAGGGGAATGCAAGGGAAAACAACCTTGAGATTCCACTTCACACCAGTGAGAATGGCTTAGATCAAAAACTCAAGTAACAGTAGATGCTGGTGAGGATGATGATAAGGAGGAACATTGTCAGTGGGATTGCAATATGGCACATCCATTCTGGAAATCAGTCTGGTGGTTCCTCAGAAAACTGAACATAGTACTACCTGAAGACCCAACTATACTACACCCAGGCATATACCCAGAAGATGCTCCAACATGTAATAAGGACACATGCTCCACTCTGGCCATATTTATAATAGACAGAATCTGGAAAGAACCCAGATGTCCCTCAACAGAGGAATGGATACAGAAATTATGATACATTTATACAATGGAATCCTACTCAGCTATTAAAAACAATGACTTCATGAAATTCTTAGGCAAACGGATGGATCTAGAAATTATCATCCTGAGTGAGGTAAACCAATCACAAAAGAACACATATGGTATATACTCATTGATAAGTAGATATTAGGCAAACAGCATGTAATACCTAGGATATAACTCATGGAATATATGAGGTTCAAGAAGAAGGAAGACCAAAGAGTGGATGCTTCAGTCCTACTTAGCAGTGTGAACAATAAAATCAAGAGAAGTAGAGGGTGAGAGGGACATGAGAGGAAGCAAGCAGGGGAAGAGGAGCAGAACCAGGTATGGTAGGAGATAGAGGAAACGCACAGAGGATCAGATAATTGAACAGAGGTGTGTAGCAATGGTGTACGGGGAACTAGGGATATAAACCAGAAAGTTTCAGATGCTAGGAAAGCAAGAACTCCCCCCCTCAGGACTCCACAGTGGTGACATTAGTTGAAATACCACAGAAAGGTGCTGAAGAATCTGTTGAGACCATATTCAGAGGTTAGGCATGGCCCCCAGTTGAGCAATGGGGCCACCCACCCATTGCCAAAATTTTAACCCACAATTGCTCCTTTCTAAATAAAATACAGGGGCAAAGAGTGGAGCAGAGAATGAAGGAAATGCTATCCAGAGACTGCCTGACCTGGGAATCCATCCCACATGCAGACACCAAACCCAGACACTATTGTATATGCCAGGAAATGTTTTCTGACAGGAACCTGATATAGCTGTCTCCTGAGAGGCTTTGCCAGATTCTGACCAATACAGATGAGGATGCTCACAGCCAGCCATTGGACTGAGCACAGGGCCCCCAATGAAGAACTTGAGGGGGCTTTATCTGGCATCGAGGGAGGTGAGACCCTTGGTCCAGTGAAGGATTGATGCCCCAGGGTAGAGGAATGTTTGGGTGGTGAGGCGGGAGTCTGTGGGTAGGTGAGGGAGCACCCTCATAGAAGCAGGGTAAAGGTGGGTTGAATAGGGGCTTTTCAGGGGGAAAACCAGAAAAGGGAATGACATTTGAAATATAAACAAATAAAATATCCAATTTTAAAAAAATAAGTATTGAGGATCACATTTCACAATTCAACAGGTTTCCTTACACTACATTTCATAGCACTCATGGGTTTGCTTAGCCTTCTCTGTGTGTGTTTGGTTGTATTTCATAAGTTTACACAGATGCATTCTCACATTTACACTCTCACATTTGGGTGGCAAACCCAATTGGGACTTGTTCTGCCAACAGGTTCTTCCTGAAGCCAGGGGTTGGAGGTTGCTCCCTTCCACCCTTCCCTCATGACCAGCCACTGCCCAAATCTCATGTAATGGCAGTTCCTTCCAGCAGCTCAAAAGCAATGCCCAGCAGCAATTAGGACACTGCATTGGAGCAGGCATTCCTGCAACAGCATGAAAGCACTGTGCTTCATCTTTCTGGGAAAGCAGATCATGGATATCAGTGGAAATTACTTAACCCAGTAGTTTGCTGAGGAATTATCAAATTCCCAACAGAAGGAAAAAAATCTGCTGTGTGGCAAGCTTTAGAAGACTACATGGCAAGTAATTGCATAGAATGCGAATGGTCTTGGGGCTTAGCACTACCACAATCAATTTCAATAATTAATAATAAGGGCAAGAAGCAAACAGTGGAATGGTGATCATTTAAACATCTATTTAAACAATGTTTGGTTTCCACATGTAACACAATAATTTTCCTCAGAAAAGAACTAATATTAGGAATTAGAGATTGCTTTTAGACTCCATGTGGGAACAACACATTCACCTGAGTCTTCCACAGAAGCAGGCCTATCTCAGCATACAGAAGATTTTAATATACTGTTTAGTAGCATTTTCCTTCAAAATAATTACAAGTCCAAGCTGGCACCAGTTATAAACTATGTATTCTTTCTGAAATCCAGCACAGTGTTTTAAGTGGCATTCACTAAAATATATGGTCAGTTGTCTGGTTATGAAAGGTTACTCACATGTATGTTCTATGTGGGAACTAAAGGGGACAGGGGAAAGAGGGGGAAGAGAGGATAGCCCACATCCAGCCAGAGTTCCTCCTATGCTCTGGGGAGGCAGACGTGGGAGGGCTGCTGAACGCTTTCCACTCAACCTCAGGTGGGCAGCTAAGCCACTGACCCCACTTGATGTGGGGTGTACAAGGGGCAGCCCCCGACCGGGTGTGGGGAACACCCTGTCACCCCAGGGTTATGGGAGAGAGGGCTAAGCAGAGAGGTTCCCACACAGTTGAGAGTCTGTACAGCCTTGTCTGGAGCACAGGAAGGCTTTCCATCGGGAGATTAGAAATGGCTCATTAGGAGAAAGCCTATCCCATCATCCAAGCACAGTGGGCCTTGATGAGTAGAGACAGTCTATGGTTTTAGAGGTTTATTATAGAAAGGCAGGGAGAAAGGGAGAAGATGTGTGTGTGTGTGTGTGTGTGTGTGTGTGTGTGTGTGTGTGTGAGAGAGAGAGAGAGAGAGAGAGAGAGAGAGAGAGAGA
>NC_034611.1:12467055-12513672 GCF_900095145.1 Mus pahari | reverse complement strand
GAAGAGAAGAGAAGAGAAGAGAAGAGAAGAGAAGAGAAGAGAAGAGAAGAGAAGAGAAGAGAAGAGAAGAGAAGAGAAGAGAAGAGAAGAGAAGAGAAGGAGAGGAGTGAGAGGACTGAGAGAGGGAGAAGGAGCCAAACAGCCCCTCTTAAAGTGTGCTGCTATCTTTTCTATTGCTAGGTAACTGGAGAGGAGTTTAGCCTGAAGGTCAGAAGCTAGGGACATTGCCTAAGTGACTACTAACCATGCTTCTCTTGTGGGGGCTGAGGGGGTAGTAACTGGAGCCAGGGTTTCAGGAGACACGAGAGAACTCCTTGCATCCCATGTAGGTGAATTATCACCACCAGATCCCAAGGTTCAGAACTCAGCTCTACTGGAGACCAGACTGTCTTTGCATAGCCCAATGCCCCACAGTTCTAGTCATGTGTGCACTCAGTTTAATGAGAGTCACTGTTCAAGCTTGCTTCGATTTATTTTCCAGATGATCCATTACACTGACTCTCAGCAGTATCGACTGACTAAAATGCTACCACTTGCCAACTAAAATGCTGTCAAACGTTTTCTGCCTTCTTTATTGCACTGGCAATTCAGAACAAAAGGTTTTCTACCACACTGCTTCACAAATGATAGTCAAATTCGCACCATAGGAAAAAAGAGCTGAAATTGTCATTTAATTGTCAGCATTGATCTAACCATTGTCTCGGGTGGATCTGTATCCCTTGGTGTCAAGGTAAGATACCTGCTCATATTGCCATCCAAATGATGTTATTTTATTCTAGCAAAGCCACCAAGCAAAGTGTGTCTGTATTTCTTTTTTGGTACAGTGACTCTAAAAGATATAGTCATCTGTATTTACAGCATGTCATTTTGGCATAAGGTCAAAATAAATGAAGAGAAGATGTTTTGAATCTAAGGCATCTGTGAGCAACAGTATCATTACTTACAAAGTGTATACGTCTGATTGGTCCAAAATTCAGATACCAACAGCAGACTCCTTTCCTATGTAATTGCCCTTGCTGCTAATGTCTCTTCAGGCTGCATTGTTATCCTGTGAGAATTAGACCTCCCCAGGAAGCATGTATATAACTCACAGTGACACTGATCCAAGTTGTGCATTGTTGCATGAAGAAAGAGAATACACAAACAAGAATGTATTGTATCTATTGGTGAACTCTACTGCACACCTAAATATAATAAAAGCCAAATCAACCTGATGGAGACACTTACACTTATATCAAAACAATGAAGTTAAATAATATTCTCCAGAATTAAAAAAAAAAAAAAAAACTAGAGGATACAGACAAATGCTTTAAATACTAATGAAGATTTATTTATTTATTTATTTATTTATGTATTTATTTATTTATGTATTTATTATATGTAAGTACACTGTAGCTGTCTTCAGACACTCCAGAAGAGGGCATCAGATATCATTACTGATGGTTGTGAGCCACCATGTGGTTGCTGGGATTTGAACTCAGGACCTTTGGAAGAGCAGTCAGTTCTCTTAACTGCTGAGCCATCTCTCTAGCCCAAAAGCTTTAGTTCTTACAAGAAGAAACTTGATAATTTATAGAAATTAATTCACTAGACATTAAATCATTACCACTCAGGGCTCAACTAATGGTCCTCCTATACAGGAGGTGAGAATAGGCAAAGATCGCTTTCTTCATATTTCCTCATATTGAAGGATGCTAGAGAAGGATCATCTTTGATTCACCTCAGGCATCCTAGAAAACCCTTTAGGGGAGATGAGTTGGTTAAGGCAAACATCCATGCAGTCAACACCTGTTTGTTGAGGATAAAAGACCTCTGAGTAGGTGCCATGTCCCTCATCCTGACAAATTCTAAGGAAAGAGAAATTATTTTGTACCTTTATGAATCCCACATCTTGTGAACCATTGCTCATTTGCTTGATATGAAAGGCATTTCAGGAATGTGAGAGTTAATTTTATGTGACAGTTTAGCTAACCCATGGGGCTTAGATGCATGGTCAGATGGTATTCTGAATGTCTATGAAGATTATTTGGGGGTTAGATAATGAATATGGCTTCATGCATCAGTTGAAGGTTTTAATAAGGTAAAGACAGTTCTCCCTTAAGCAAGAAGGAATTCTGTCAAGCAATGGCCTTTGGATCTCAAGCTCTACATTTCAGGTTTTGGGCTTAGACCTCCATAATCATTGCAAAGTAATTATGAAACAATTTCTTCAAAAGATCTATATCTTCAAAAGATATATATGTGTGTGTGTGTGTGTGTGTGTGTGTGTGTATACATACACACATACTCCATATTATATATATATATACATACTATTCTCTATACATACATAGACAAATACACACATACCACACATACCATATTATATACATATATATAAGCATACAGTACACTATAATGTATATTATTTAAATACACTTTAAATAAATACTTTAAATATATATTACACACACAAAAATATATACATATATATGTATATGTATATATTTTTGTGTGTGTGATATATATATTTAAATATATATTTAAATATATATGTAATATATTTAATTAAAAATAATATATATATATATTTTTAAATATATATGTATATATTTGTGTTCTCTGGAGAACCCTGACCATTGCATGACCTTCCATTTGTGTTAGTTAAGATATGACCCTAAAAGCAGAGCAGTTGAGCTGATAAAATACACATGTGCCCAATACTTCACACCCACACTACATTACTCATGTAGTCAGCATAGTTTCTGCATAGTGAGATTATTACCTATGCCATAGCATAGATTAGCAAAGCAAGGCTCTAAGCCTTTAGTGCCACGACCTTTACTTATTTAAAAGAGTAGAACGGCACTTGTGATTTGATGCTTTCCTGCCCCAGTTCCTCCAGTCCCTATCCAAGTGGGAAGCATGATGTCATAGAAAACTGATGCCGATCCACAGACCTAAATGCGTTAGGTGTATGTCAATGCTCTTGGTAAACTCTCTTTTACAATCTGTGTTGAGCAGATGGGAAAAATAGGATGCACATGGACTTCGAACAGACCTGGCCCTATAAGGGGTTTGATAAATATTACTTTTCAAACTATCATACCAACAAAACGAAATATCACTATACCCAAGATCATGCCTGTTTTATTCAGTTCTATTCAGATATATTTTTGTATAGCTAACTTGACTTCAATGACAACTTCAACTTAAATTGATGTGTCCTCAGAACATGGTCATATGGCAACCTTAAGGGCAGTATTGTTTTAGGTGGATAAAAATTACTCATTTCTTCCTGAAGTATAAATGCTCCTTCCCTGTCATCAGCAACGACTTGTTTCTTAAGGCTGTTTTTCACAGAATTATAAGGAAGAAAATAGAAGAGAATATGCTTAGAGGATAGATTCTAGGCTACCTTTGAAACTCACCAGTGTCTCCTCCTCTGTTAAAAGCTGAGTCCACAGCTTGGGAGGTGATGGAAACCTCTCAGGACAGGACCTAGTTGGAAGTGTTTAAGTTTCTGGAAGAATACTCCCTAAGGAAACTGTGAGACTTGCCCTCTTCCAGTTGCTTCCTGTTTGGGTCTGCCGCATGTTCCTGCTATGATGCTCCTGTCTCAGCACGGCCAAAAGCAATGCTACCAATAAATTGTGAACTAGAACATTCAAAACTGTAAGCCAGAACAAACCTGTTATTTTTATAACTTTATTGTCACAGGAATTTTGTGATGGTGATATGAGCCCGACTGTCATTATATGTTGACATATAACAAGACATATAATATCTGGAATTGTGTTCATAAAATAAATGTGGGGATGAAGAAATGACAGCTTTGAGAAATGTCAAATTTGGAACCAGAACTATATTGATTGCCAGATGGGAATTGTACATTTTTGCTATGATGTAGCCAAGGAAACCTTATAGAGATGCCTTTTGAATTGCTGTTATTAAAATTAACTCTATTTGAGATAAATCTCTGTGATGGTATACAGAAAGCACATCTGCCTTTAAGCTTTCCAACTGATTCTGTATTCAGGTAGAATCCCAAACAGGTGGGACATTTATCACACTCTTGTCTTTCTGTATGTGACATAAGCATTCTGCAATATGTAAGGTGTGTCCCCTCATGAAACAAGTGCTTGCCTTAGCACACAGCAAGTATCCTGTATGATGCTGGGGAACACACACTTGATGAGCTACCCACAGAGGGGCTATTAATATGAAACTTCTAGTTGCTTTGTGCACTGGCTGGAGTTACTAGCGACTCTGATATCACCAATAAGTTCCAATTTTTTCTTCCATAGCACCTACACTTCTAGAGAAATTAAAATTCTAGTCTATGAGAAAACACCTGGTATTGCCAGAATGTTGTAAGCAGTGGACAGACAGAACATTCAGAGGTTCTATGTACTGTCCACCAGCATAACCTCAGACATTTGTTTGAGTAGACTTCAATTAGCCTAGTTCAGTTTCACAGTATATACTATCATAGGTAAAGCCATTAAGAAAAATGGTATCTGTGTTATAGGTGTGCAAGGTATTTTTATTACTTTGTTTTGTTTTTGTATCTCTACTTCTGTGTAAAAATCCAAAGTGCAAGTTTCATCTGTTATTCTTGAGCCCAGTATTTAAACCTCGCAATGAGTCTCAATCGTGCCACCACAAAAATGGATATTTCTCAGGAAGATAACTTTAAGTTAGAATGATATCCATCCAGGAACACTAATCTGTAACTAACTAACTAACTAACTAATACATGGACACATTTGAAACAATATTCAGGAAGTGGTTAAATGATCACTGAAGACAAAAGTCAGGGCTGATTAGAAAGCTCTTAGAAACAACCTCAGCATCAAACACTTTCTCATTGTGCTTTCTAACGCAGTTTCCTTTCTCAAGAAACATCAAATGATGTTGAAGGTCACAGTGACGTGAGCAGCTTGCAGTCACTTGACCAACACCCAAATTTTTAACAACCAGGTGTCCATTTGAAAATAACCTCCCCAATCAAGATGCAATGTTTGATATAGAAACAAAAAATTTCCACCTTAATTTTATATTATTAAGTCTTTAAATATGATCACTTTATTTTGTTCCACTTGGACTGTTGTGAAGTGAGAGTCATGTATTACAAGTATAATCTCTTATAACCAGAGCATTAGCTAAAGCCATCTGGGCTTTGTTTTCTCAAAGTGATGCTGTGATATATGGCACATTGGTGTTGCCTTTAAGTGTAATTTTTGGCATTACTGAGCATCTTTTCTCTCACTTAAGGCATCTTTCTCTCTTCTCTTCTTTTCTTTCTTTCTTTCTTTCTTTCTTTTTTTTTTTTTTTTGCTTTATTGATTTTATTATCAGATTTTCACTCTTGCTTTGTTTACTGTTTCTTTTTGTTGTTTGGCTTTGGAAATTACAGAAAAAAAAATGTAAAGTCATTCTCAGTAGCACTAATGTGATGACCCATGAACTTTTTCCCACATTGCAGCCACAATATCCATATCAAACAAACAATGTAATCATTATTCATTCTCATAAGGTGGCAAGTTAAACCACTGGTCTTAAAATGGATTGCAATAATCCTGCCTGTGTGAGGACTATCATCTTTAGACAAAGGCTCCTGTGTTGTCTTTTCTTTTAAGGGGCTCTATTCTTTCAGGTAATATTAAGACTATATTAAATATTTATAGGTTTCCAAGTGAAAACTTGAAAATGTACACATATACACATCTTGCTTCTGTGCCTGACTCCTTAATTTATCATCTGTCAGATAGTTAAATAATTATTTATTGTCTTATGGTTTGTCCATTTTTATTTTTAATTAAAAACATACCTATGAACACTTGCATATATCTCTCAGGTAGGACTCCTTTTCTTGAATATATAGCACAATTCATGTTATTCATTTTTCTAGCCAATAACCTATTGTGTAAATAATACTTCAAAAACATCAACTGCTTATGTAACAAGCAATTCTTTCAAATAAATCATCCTACAATACCTCTTCCTATAACATTTCAAGTACAATAGTTAGCAATGACAGTGTTTCTCACGCTTTGAACCCATAGGCCAATCCTCAATTACCTCAGTTACCACCGATGTTAATGAGAGACAAAGCCAAAGAGAATCAGAGCCACACAAGTGTGAGATTATTCCAATCCTTTAATGTTAAAGAAAGTCACAGTCCTTGGAAATCCCTGCTAACCTCTGACTTCCCAGACATGGCCCAGCAGTTCTCATCTGTGATTCCCTGTGATCCATAACTGCTATAGCAACCATTTCAGACTCCTAGACAGTTCTCTCCTGCAATCTTTCTATGAATCAAGTCATAGAATCCAAGTTCATAAATCACACAGAACCTCCCCCATAGCTGTAATACCTGATTTTAAAAGTCAAGTCTGGTTAAATTTTTTAAAAAAGAAATCACACAAATTCATTGTTCTGTAAAATAAAATAGTACTTTGTAGCATTGATTTCTTGGTAAGTTTCAAATGTAGAAAATAGTTCACAGTGGGTAACGACTTTGCATTTTAGACTACTGAAATATAGCTTCTATATCTTACATGTTTTATGTGCAAAAGAAATCAGTTATTTTGCTCTGGGCACCTTTCACATTACTTTTGAAACTTGACCTTTGTGGCACTACTATGAACCTAGAGAATTCTGACTTTAAACATATTCATTTAGAAGATGCTTATACATGTATTCATTCACTTGTCTTTACAGTGAGAAGTGGCATCTTTGAAGATTCCACTCAGCATCATTTATAAGGCAGGTCTCCTTGCGTTACCTGTCTAGGAAGTCTTTCTTTCTGTACTTATGAAGAATGAGTTTTCTAGATATAATATTGCTATTTGGCATGTTTTCCATCATTTAATAAATTATTACATTTATTTGGGGCCAGAAATGGTACACGTGCTATAGTCAGAGGACAACTTGTAGGATTCAGTTCTCCCATTGAGTCCCAGGATAGAATTCAGGTTGTCTGACTTAGTTGTAAGCACTTGCAACTACCACACCATCTCACTGGGCCGCTTTCGATAGTTTGAGCACATTATTCTATGACTTTTTTCTTTCTCACATCTACAAGGTCTTCAGCCTAGAAGTTTCCTGCTTATTGTTTGGGGGGTCCATAGATGCAATGAATCATTTTCTGCTTCGACTTTCAAAGGTCTCTCTTTGTTATTGAATTTTGATAATTTAACTACAGTGCAGGTCATCATTCCATTTTTCAGGTTACTTTTGTGCAGGCACCGATCTGCCTATTCATTTCTCTGCCCAAATTAGAGATGTTTTACCATTATTACTGAAAATATATTATCTCTGATTCTTTATCTTCTTCTGAAGTTCTAAAAGTCTTTATATTATTTTACATGATGGTGTTCCATCATGACAGTCCCATAGGCTGACATCACTATTTCAATCTTTTCTCTTTTTTGCACTAGTCACTGGATGTTTTCAAGTACCCTCTTCATCAGTCCACAGAGTCTGTCTTCCTTTTTAATGTGCTGCCAAATCCCTCTGTCAGCTGGTTTTATTTGGTCACCATATCCCTTACCTCTAGGCAGTGAGAAGTCTGTTTGTTTGTGTGTTTATTAATGGTTCATAGTCTTTCCTCAAATATATATTTTTTTCTAGTTTCCTTTAGTTTTCCCTGTCTTTACTAATTTCTTTAGGACCCTTTATTCTGAATTTTTGTCTATCAATGCAAACATCTCCTCTTGGGAGATGTTCTTTGGAGCTATAATCTTCCTTTGTTCCACAGTGTCAACCCTGAGTTTGCTGATTATTTGTGATCTTTATATAATAACACCAGTGCCTTTGCATTTAAGGAAGCATCCATTTTTTCCTAGACTTTAAATAAAGGAGGGGAAATTCTTTGACTATCAGTCTTGACATGATTTCTAGATGGACCTGCTAGTTTTACCTTCAGGTCCTCAGGATTGCCATCAGGATCTCTACTTGAGCAGCCTTTGCTAGTGCTAAGAGCTTGAGTGGCTCTGCTAGGCTGCTTCTGCTGTTGGCAGGTTAAATGACAAATAAGATAATCCATTGTCTGAACAGACAAGGCCACCAGCTGGACTCTTCAGTCAGACAGGAACACAAAATGGGCTTCTGGTCACAGGCAACATAAATCTGCTTTCTATTGCTGTGATAAACACCATGGCCAAAGCAAAATTGGGAGTAAAGGCTTTATTTTATTGATAGCTTATAGTCCATCATCAAGAGAACTCAAGGAAGGACCTCAAAGCAGGAAGCTGAGGGCAGGAACTGAAGCAGAAGCCATGGAAGAATGCTGCCTACACAGCATGACTTTCGTTACAACCTAGGCCTACCTACTCAAGGGTATCATCACCAACAGTGATCTGCCCCTTTCACATGTTAATCATTAATCAAGAAAATATCTCCTCAGACTTGCCTGCAGGCCAATAATATATGATGCATTTTCTCCATTGAGATTCCCTTTCTCTAACTGACTCATCTTTTGTCAAGTTGGCAAAATAAAAACAAAAACAAAAACCAAACAAACAAAAACCCTAGAGAACTGATAGCCTATGCTTTTTTTTTTTTTTGCCAAATAGTATATCGTCTTGGATGAATAATTGGGTGGGTAGTTAGGCTGGACTTAATAACAGTGCTCGAATGAGTAGAACTTCAGCTTAGCACTCTGACAAGGCAATGCTATTGGTCAAAATCCACATTCAGGTGGAATAGCATCTGTGGACTATGGGATGGGTTCTCTAATTGAACAGAGCTATAGATCATGATTCATAGTGAGAACCACCAATTAGATTCTCTTCCTGTACTGAATTTCTGTCTGTGTTCCACAATCAGTAAGAATTAGTATTAGACTTCTAGACTGAACATAACTGCAGATTGTATGCTATAGTCAGCCAGGACTGCAAGATTGTGGTATGATATTGGCTAGACTCTAGCCTACTGGGGTTGTGAACTATTAAATATAACCAGATATGGGGTGAGTTGGGGTTTGTAGGCATCATGGTCAAGTAGAATTGCTGGCCTCTCTCCATGGTCAGGGACCCCAGAATTGGAAAAGCTTAGTTGGTTGGGAGAAATGTCACTGGCTTGGCCACATATTTAGCTAGAGCCATAGATTGAGCTCTGTGGACAGGCTGCTCCAATTTCTGGGCACTCAAGAAGACAAAACTATGAGTAATATTCCCTGGCCAGTCTGTTCAGCTTCATAAGGAAGTGGTACCACTGACTGAACTCTCTGGTTAGGGAACAATAATGCTTCAGGGTTGCAATTCTCTCAATATCTGTGCACCAATCACTCAGCACCTTACCACATTTCTGTGTTCATAGTTTGCATCAGGTGGTATATCTCTGCACATTTCCCCCCTTGTTCTATGTCAAAACACAACTGGGCCTCCTATGCAAATATGAAGACTAGGATGTCTGCCTTGTATTCTTGTTTACCTATATGCTTCTGGAGATCATACAGGCTCAACGAGCCTTCTTTGTGCAGAGTTGTCCACAGCAGTCTGAGGGCAGGATGACACAGGCAAAAGTGTGCTAACTTTTTAAATACTGCTCTTTAGGGTGATTCAAGGAGTGTTTCAGCTTCACTCTCGGTTTCTGTGGATTTTACAAATATATTTTAATGCACTGATAGCTGGGAACTGGCTATTCTTTCAATAAAGTTACTAAGGCTATGAATCAGGTTCTGGTATCTGTAGTGGTTAGTTTTATTACCTTGTGGCAATCTAGAATCACCGTAGAAGCACCTTAATGAATTATTGTCTAGATTGGGTTGGTCTGTGGCATTGAGGTTATATAACTTGGGGTAGGAATACCCAGGAATTGTGGGTGGTGCCACTCATTAGACAGAAGAACCTGAGTTATATAAGAATGGAGAAAGCAAAGGACTCACAGCAAATTAGCTGTTTGTGCTCTACTCTTGACTATGGATGTAGCTGCTTCAAGTTCCTATTGCCTTGACTTCCCTACAATAACTGAATATAACTAGGTACAGTAAGTCAATATAAACCTGTCCTCTATACATTACTTTTAACAGGGTATTTTATTAATACCCTGCAATGAGGCTCATTCTGTACTAGAGGGAGAAAGCACCATTTACATGTGATTTAAACTTAGAAGTCATTGGAACTGTTTTAACTTCTGTGACTGAGAGACAAACTAAAGGTGAACTGTCTTTGTAATCAACTTCATCCAGACCCAAGCTTCAATTCCACCAGAGTGGGGAGAAGAACTTAAAAGAAAAGATAAGTTAAGGGGTTATGTGGAGACAAGAAAAGACATATGGTGAAGAAAGCCACAACAATGCCAAAATCAAGATGGCATGCTGACATCTATCTAACTAATGGGCAATGATGTGGGTTCCCATGAACATCTAACTTTTAAACACTGAAAAGACCCAGAATAAACGTTCCTGCTGTTACTTGTGCACTCAATGACTTGATCTAGGTTAGCCAACCTACTCTTGGCTTCCTCTATTTCTTCCTCCTACTCCAGCCTCCAGACTCTTTTATACAGACCCCCATGCCAGCAATAGCCACCTACTAACCATCTGCCAAAGCTGCCTTCCTGCCTTCATTCATGTGAAAAACTGTCTAAAAAGCCCACTCTATCAGCATCCTCTCCCAACTTGTGGGTGGGATCAAAAGAGTCAGTCTCAACAGAGTAATAATCTTTTATACTTTATATCCAGTTCTTTAATATTAACTCTTTTAGTCTCTACTAGAATAATGGAAGGAATAATTACGGCTATTTTACATGGATTCTGAAATGACTAATTAAGACCACACTATAAACCCACATTTCCACAAAGGAAAACAAATTAAATTTGAAATTATGAAAATTTATCAAAGGCCATCTGAAGAACAGTTTTTCAATGAAAACTACAAGCAGGTAAAAACCAGAGTCCGCATTGTAACTTGATTAACTCTCTAGCTTGTCCACAGGTCTTCAGTATCATTGAAAGACAATAACCCTATAAGCATAGAAACTGGAGAAAACAACAGTTAGATGAGCCACATCTCAGCATAACATAATCACAACACTGAAAGGTGTGCTTGCACATGTGCACACACACACACACACACACACACACACACACACACACAGAAAGAATCTTGTAAGCAGCACAGTGAAACAACTTGTCACATACATAGGATCCTAGGTGAGATCATGGATGATTTCCTGGCATAAGCTATGAGGTTCACAGATATCCAAGACTGAGACATTCTCAAATAAAGTCAGCCTTTAGTTCACTAGCACATAAACCTACCAGATACACTAATAAAAGCCTTAGGGTGACTTAACAGGACCCTAGGGGGCAAGAAGAATGTGTGCCAAGATGACAGTGATAAATAAAATGGGGAACTATTTGTGAATATGTTATAACATCAGAAACATGTTCAGAGTATATGATCACTCATTGATTTAAAAAATCAACTTAAGAGTAAACAAAGGATATGCAAATTATTGACAAGCACATGAAAAGATACTCAGCACTGTGAGTTATCAGGGAAATGTATCAAAAACACATTGAGATAGTACTTTATACACAATAGTATGTATAAATAAAGGAAAATAAATAAAAGTAAAATAAAATAAAATAAAGGAAAATAAAGGAAAGACAATTAAGAATTTTGGTGTGAATGTAGGAAAAGAAGAATCCCACATATCCTTGGCAAGAATGTAACAAATAATGCAGCCATTTCTTAACACAGTCAACAGTTTCTCAAAATGTTAAGGATGCTGTTGACACATGAACCAATAACTATATTCCTAGTAAAATAATAACAGCAACAATAGCCATACAGGGAAATCCATAGTAGTTGAGAGTTAGAATAACTCAAATATCTATCAATTATTAGATGGATAAAGTACAGTGTATCCATAGAGGGGAATATAATTTATCCATAAACAAATGAAGTGTTGATAGATACTCCAGCATAGGCCAACCTTGAAAGCATTGTGGGAAGTAAAGGACTCAGACACAAAAGTTCTGTCATTGCTCCATTTCTTGGCTTCTTCACCAAGAACAGACTAATTTTATAGATATAGAAAGTAGATGAATAGTAATGACTTTTTAGGCAGGTGATAAGGAGTTAGAAGAGAAACTCCTTTTGCTTATTGCTTTTCTATGAAAAGGCAGTCTAAAATAATCGTGTACTGATTAGTGCATGAATACATTAAACAGCATGAAGTAGAGTGTAAATGTATAAATGTTATAATCCACAAACTGCATCTCAATAAAGCTCTTTAAACAAGAAGATAAAGAAATATCTTTCTGGGTGTCGCAGCCTCTGACTGGAAAAGGAACTCAGAAAATTAAACAAGAAGGTATTGAATTGTGCATATAGCAAAAACAGAGTGCAATGTGCAGTGTAGCAGTGATTGATAACAAGTGAAGTTTTCCACTTGTTTGCTATGTCCCACCAGGCACTATGATATATAAAATAGATGTTTTGAGAATGAAATTTAAAAAAAGAAAATTAAAAATACCATGTCTCATGTCTCAGAGTTTGTTAAAAATGTATATAAAAGTTTGGTAAATAAAGGGGAAAGGTAAAGTTAAAGACATGCTTACTGAGGCATCATATATAATAGTGAAAACTTAGAAGCCATTTAAATGTTCAGTTGTACTAAAGTATGTCATTTATCTGTAGCAAAATTCTCAGAACCAATGAGTTTCATATAACTAACAAAGCTATGTAGCTCCTTACATGAGTTGTAAACTTTGTACCAAAAGCTGCTACAAAATTGCATGTGAATTATAACCTTAGTCATAAATATCTGAGCAATCCAGGCAGTAGGGGTCATTTCTTAGTCTCCCTGTAGAGTCAAATTAAAGGAGAGTTTGTGGGGGAAACTAAGGTATGTAGAGTATCATGTACAGGTCACCATGTTTGTAGTCAAATGTGGCCTTCAACCTCTGATCACTTGCCTGCTTAGATCACCCCATTGGCATATGAAGCATGTCCATGACTTAGCGAAGGTGATACTATATAGCACAGGCCTGGGCTTAAGCAAGGGCTGAACAGCTCTTCAGAAACAAAAACACATCTCTGAGAGTACTAGTAGTAAACTGCCCTGCTTTGTTGTTGAGATTTCTATATTCATGTGTTTGTACCTTTCTTTGTCCAAATGAAAACTGGGGAAGTAACAGAATATCTTATATTCCTATTATCTGTGATGTTTCTAAAATGCCTTAACATAAAAGTTTTCATGAATTTAAAGACAGTGGAATGCAAATACTTCACCAAAACAACAAAAAGTCTTTCGTAACTCCATTTTAGGGAACGGATTCCATAATATATCATAGTAAGCAAGTCATGGGCCAGCGGATTTTACCTGGAATATATCTGCACTGTTGGGGTTAAACAGGTGGTGCTTTCCAGACCCCAAAATAATAGGTCCTGAACATCTTGCTTCGCCATAGACACAAAGGGATACTGTTGCTGTGGTACCTGCATTTTCAAGATCTCCAGTAACAACGGTCACCTTCCAGTCCCCATCTGTATAGGAAAAGAAAAGTGGTGGAGAAAAACAACGTTAGTATTAGGAAAACAGGAGATTCTGCTTAAATCAGCTTAATTGGGGAAGGAAGTTTGTGGACTAGCAGTAGTAAAATAACTGCGTGTATCTTGTGGCTCCTCTTTGGAAACAGGTTTAGAAATGGTCCAGCATTTTAATTACACAACAAAGCACAGCAGTCTTTTGAGAACAAGACATGTTCCTCTTGGGAACAAAGCAGCTCAGGTGGGGGCATTTAGCACCACACATTAGGCTGAAACCTGTAGAAGTGGGTTTCAGGGCCACTGTCAAATCTTTGGCTGACGATGAATGGCAGACATATACTGATAGGGTGACATGAAGGCATTATGTGTCCCAGGGAATACCCTTGTAGAGTTGGGGTTAATGGCAGTACAGTGAGCATAAGAGAAGAGCATCAAAGTTAGAGAAGACTTGAAAGGAACAAAGACAAGTTTTTTTATTTCCATGAAAAAAATCCCCATAGAGTTAAAACAAACCAATAAATAAAGAGAAAGGTAGTTCTAGATAAATAGAACCTTCCAAGCGGGAGTTGAGCTGGGGGGAGGATGCATGAAGAAAACACAGGCTGAAAAATAGAGAAAGACATTGCATTCCATAAGCAGAACAGATAATTGATCCCCTGCTGTGGTGAGATTGAGCACAGAAAGGTGGAGACAAGCAGCGCATGACAGGAACTGTCTTTTCAAAAGATCTGTGTATTGTTCTATGATTGCTTTTGTTGGGAAGACAAATTGAGATAGCATTCATTTTAGCTTGTTGCTTCTTTGGGAAATTGCACCGTCAAACCCAGAGCTGGAAGCTGCCCCTGACCTTACAGCAGGTGCTGGGTGCACATAGCTGCACACCAACACTAGAAGAAGCCAGTGTGGCCTACCTATGCTGTGCAATGAATGTATCTCTCCTCATCACAGATATATGCAATTGGGGTAGGGGCAACTTAAAGAGACACCTTTATTGTCATTCTCAGATGTTCTGTGAACACATAGTTTTGTGTATGATTTTTACAATTCCAAGTAAGATCAGCCACCTTTGTGGAGATTCTTCCACTAAGAACTCATCCTACTTTTTGTAATGTTTACTTCAAGTCATTTCCCCAACCAGATGGCCACAAAGTCCACTGAAGGTCTCTAGCCACTAGAGTAAATATCATATCAGGTAAAATGTGCAGTGTCATATTTGATAATAAAGATGGAAGTGAAGTCTCAGCTCTGAATTCCCAAAGTTTACCAGAACCCAGCTGTGTTTACCCTGTAACCTGTTCGCTCTGAGGAACTTGGACTTGTGTGAGAAAATAAACCAGGGGAATTTCAAGTTGCAATTCCCCTAAGAAGCTTGTGGTTATACTGATTCTTGCAAAAAATCCCTACACCTGTGCTTTGATGCATAATTTAAGAAGTTAAAAGAGTATTCCTTTTTTAGGGCTTCTTTTGTCCTTCATCCTTTATTCTTATCTCCTTCCCTGCATCTTCAACAGCCTTGGGATTTTCATCTCACCGTCATGAAGAAAGGGGCACACAGGAGTTTACATGGAAGCCTGGATATTTGTTCATTAAAATAGCAATGACTAGCAAGGAGCTGCTGATTTATATAAAACGGTGTCCTTCCCTTTTAGAAGCAGCCTGTCACCATGACATAAGTGTTAATGAAGAAATACTGACAAAGTATTTTCTGCAGTCACTTCTGCTGTCCCTCAAAATTTCCTAAGCGTTATTTTCTTTTCTCAAAGTAGAAACTGTTTTTCATAGTTCCTATAATATACTTTTAAAATTTGATCACTTCATCTTTTTAAGACTATCTCATTACCTAAAATATACCACACTTAAGCACTATTGTAGCTGTGGGTGATGGCACACAGCTAAAGCCCAGGCACTCTGGGGGCTGACGCAGAAGATCCTGAGTTCACAATAAGCCACAGACATTAAAGGAGGATTTACAGAAAAGAATACAACAAAACACTGAGTTGATATCTAAATTCAACTATCCTGTGAAATAGTTTATTTATAACTGCTAAAATATATTTACAGTTTTTGAATTGCTTATTTATGTGTCAAAAATTGCAAGTAGTTTTTAGAAATAGTTTTCTACTCTAAAATTTCACCAAAAAAAAAAAAAAATTCCCATGAACTGTTTTGTCTGTTTGCTTTGTGTTTTTTTTTTTCTTGTTTGTTTGGAGTGTGTGTGTGTGTGTGTGTGTGTGTGTGTGTGTACACGTGTATGTGAATTCAAGTTTCTCATTTGTTCAATTTCTATACAGCTGCTTCTACTCAATTCTTTAGGTCTCACAAATATACTGTCTTCTGTTAATATCTTTTGGAAAATCATTTTTATTGCAAAATTTAAAAAGAAAGGAAGGAAGGAGAAAGGAAGGAAGAAAAAGCAAGAAAGATACCTTATAATCAAATCTAAATACTTACCTTACATTTACATGTTTTCTGGCAGGTTCCTAAACTTTGCTGGTTATGTGGTCAACTGTGACTGCTCATTAGCTTTAAATGGTCCCAGCTCTCTATCATTGCCTTTATCTAACAACATAGTAGGCAGTGACTTAGCAATATCCTGCTTTAGAAAGAGAATTTAGTTTTTCCTTTTGGATACAACATCTAGGAAACGTATTTTTTCTTTTGTCTTAAAGATACTTTAAATGTAGTCTAGACTAATATAACCTTCAAATACTCCATAATAAATTTGGACTATTTCTCAGCGATCTTTACCAGGAAGCCACACCTTTGTGATTCTGCTATCATGCAGCCAATACAGGTACACTTGAACTAGGGATCCCCAAATGCCAGCTCATGCTACTTTTATAGCAAGTGGAATTCCATAATTGTGGGTCAGCTGACTTACTGAACTTAGATATCCAAATTTCATGTTAAATAAAAAGGATACTCTAAGTGACCATGTGTGTTACAAGATCAAATCAGACCTGATACAACTGAGAGATCTTACCTCATAACCAAGTTTATTAATGGTTCACTAGCAAGACACCACATGTTCTTCCTTGGGAGAGAGATTAGAAAGCAGATAATCAAATGGTAGCCCTTGGGTCACATCTGTCCTGCTTCCTGTCTGGTTTGTGATCTAAGGTTCACGTACTGTGTTGTCCAGGGTCTTCCTATATTACAACAGCAGAATATAGCAAAGACCACATGGTTCATAAACCATGAGGTGAATAAATTGGTACTTTATAATTAAAGTTATCTTGGGGGTAGAGAGATGTCCCAGTGGTTTAAATGCTTGGTCCATAATTCTTAAGACTCAGAAGTCGGATCCTGGCACTCATGTCAGAACATGGTCAAAAGATTGACCCATGGTGAACAACACCTTGGGGAACACTGAGAGAGGCTCTAGACAGAGCCTTTTATCTCAGGTGCATTTTGTTCCCTGGATTGTTCTTGGATGTGATTTCAGGGTTCTTGTGACAAACACTTACATTCAATTCATAAGATATGTTTATCCTTATCAGATGTCAGCACACAGCTGTAAAACCCAATCTGGCCATTGTAACCTGAATCTCTATTTGGCCTTCTGCCTTGCTTTCATACTTTCCCAGATATCATACATAATATGCACCAGGCAGTTGTGTTAAAATTGGTCTGTCCTGAGAATGTCCTGGGAAACAGTTGCTCTGCTAATATTTACTATGTCTTACTGGTGTTTATTTATGTTTGCTGATCATGTTGTTCTGACTAGGAACAGCCTTCCTTGGATCATTGCTTTTTTTGTTACATTTGTGTAAAAGTACACTTGACTGAAGTAGGTTGCCCACAGTTTCAGATCATAGTCCACCCCATTCTTTCAGGTCCTCAGATCCCAGACAAGATCTGCACAGGTTAGCTTGAAGTCAGTACTCAGGTGACAAGCTGGGTGTCCTACAAATGCATACACATTTAGAACTGAGGAATCTGGTACCCACTTCTGGCTTCTGTGCAATCATGGGCTTGGACATGTATGCACGCATTTATATGTACTCACAAGGGTGCGTTCATGCACACATACATAGATACATAAATAAATGCAATAAGTCTTTTTAAAAAAATGTTTGCTGGTTCCTCCACTGGGTGCCACTGTACTTTAAAAATACTCTTTTGGGCTGGGTTATGAGATGTAATTGTTCATATTAAATATTTCAGGATTTATCAATGGAAGAAGAGGTAGTAAGTGCTATTGATTGCCTACATTCTTAAGTCCTGCCTTATCAATCCATAAATACCAGGTTTACTTACAATAGGCAGCCTAAATAGACGACAGACCTTCTGCAGTGACATCTTACACCATTCGCAAATGTCCTCACTGATGCCTGCCCAAACACTTACAAGCCACTTACTTGCAAGATGGCCCTTTAAACTTGGTGTGTTAAGATGTGATTATTTCCTTTTCTGTGAGTGAGAGGCCTTTGGCCAGTAAAATGCTACAGACTGAGAGGCTAACATTACTAGGTGTGTGAGAAGTTTTTCTCTGACCTGCTCTGTTAGAACCCAACAGCTAAGCTGTGAAAACTGAAGAAGTGAATGGGGCTCTGAGTTTGCAGCTTCTGTGGAGCTCCAGCCTCATCAGCAGGGGGCATGTGCAGGGCCTTGGAAAGCCCCACATCATCTCTACACTGCATTGTCCAACTGACCCTTGAGGTGGTCCCACAAGACCTGCCCAGCTGAGCTACAGCATCCTGCTAAATAATGACAGAGAGTTTAAACTATGAGGTTTGGGGTGGATGACAAGAACAACTGCTTCCATTGCCTTTTTCTTTACATCTCCAGAACTTTTGTTCAACCTAGAATTTTGAGACAGCATCTCACTGAGTTGCACAACCTAAACTTCAAATCACTGTGAAGTCCTTGAGTCTTTAACTTATGGTTCTCAAGTTTCAGTTACGAAGAAGCTCAAACCATAGGCCTATACCACTTTCCTCAGTTCTATTATCTTTTTCCATGTAAATAGTATGGTTTGCCTATTAGCGTGCAATCAAGGGAATTTAACTAGAGTGAGTCCTTCAGGTATCCCAAGTAAAGAAAAACCTGACACTAGCCATTTCCTTCACAACATTCTTACCAATTGAAGGTTCCTTCTCAGTAGGGAGTTACTTTGGTGCACCAAGTTCCTACAGCCAGTGACGTTCCACGACTCTTCCTGAGATCACCACATTTTGTCTTCCACTCGTCTGTGCATGCTGTCACAGAGGTTTTCTGCCCTTGACATTGTGGCCCACAAAAATCAAACTCTTTGTTGAATATAGAAACATCTGTGTCTAGACACATTTTTACTTACTTGGCAACTCTCCACTGAATGCTCAAAGACGGAAAGAATGCGTGGAAATTCAGCTCTTACCATGTACAATTGTTAGCTTCACCAAGTGAAAACCTCACAGCTGCCTTCTGTAAGTCTCCATAGCACATGGAAGAATCTCCATGACGGCCTGCTTTGATCCAGCTGAGCAACAGACAGCGACAGTGGAGCCCTGTACACAGTGAATGTGAGGAAACCCAGCGGGCCTCTGCAGACTGCAACTTTCTCCTGATTACAGTGGGGCTGGACTGAGACAGGCTGAGAACACCCGTCTCATTGTTCAGGAATTACTTGCTTGGGCTTGGTTGATGGGGAGAGTGAATATTATAATAGGGAAAGATGGAAATTGCAGGTTGCTAGGGGAAGACAGTCCTAAAGTCAACCAGATTCATCTTCATAGAAGCTCTCTGTGGGTCTTCCAGATGCTGTAATGGCTATCCATAGTTTCTCTGATCCTTGAGAAAGGTCAGCATAAATGAAACTTCCCTGTTTATTACTACCAGGTGATATATTTATTATTATTGTTACTTATAAACTACCATGCTTGTTCATTGAAGGTTTTTTCCTTAAGTATTTCTTTGATTTTTGATTTGTATTTTATTTCTGTTTGAAGCAATATTACTCTGCCAAGACTGATACTGAGATAGTCCTGAATCTCCTGAGAGATAGGTGTCATCATGCCTGGCTTCCAATTCCTTTTGTGTTAATGATATCCACCTCTCAAATATCCATAATATAGCTTTCTCCAAGCTCCTCTAAGACCAGCCTTGTGATATGCTTTTGTCATTCTGGAAGACACCAAGGAGCCTATCTACCTCTGCGACTTGGTCAAATGCCTTTCTCAGATTGCCACACTCCCTGGAATGCCTCTGTTGCAGCTTTCCACAGTCCAGCTTTTCCCACACAAATAAATCAATCCCTTCCTACCCTGACTCTGAGTCCCTTGAAGGCCACATTTACCCTATTTCTACATCTCCAGTGTCTAATACAGTATGTACATTATAGCCTCTCATAAAAAGAGTGAGTCAATGATGTCTAGAACACTATGGGATACCTTAAGTAGTGTTCTGGAATGTGAAGGTTACATGTGTGGGGAAAGATGTTAAAAAAAGAGAATATTAGGAATTTTAGCAAAATATGTAGCTTCCTCAATTAACAAAGAATACATCTTGCAGGTGATGTTGTTATACACAATACATGATCATTGTCATGACCTTATAGTTGGTCTTATTAATAGCACAGAGATAATAGAAACACAAATGTCCTTGTATCACTTACATTTTGAAAAATATATAAATATATTTCAGTGAGATCTAATACAAAGATCCTATAAACAACATAGGTTATTAATTTATTATATTTTATTATTTTACCAAGTTCTTTGTATCTAATTTCACATGTCTTTTAAAGCAATGATCTTATAAGAGGATCATATGATATTTTAAATTTTTAAGTACTTTAAGAACATTTTTGTTTTTTCAAAAGACAATGATCACTAATCCTATTACTCATATAAAGCAATGCACTGATTAAGTGCTGATTTCCACAGTAGTTTAGATAAATATAACATAGCATTAGAAATGGTTATGTTTCCTAGTCTGGAATTATTTCAAACAATGTTCAGTTTTCTTCATCAAGTCCAGAAAACAACCATATGCAATTACCAGAAAAGTTGGCATGAACCACATCTCATTCTTGTGATTTAATTTATTGCTGTTATTGTATGGTGAGGAAGTGACACCCTGAATTATAGGACTACAGAGAAAACAAGAGTGCTAGGGACAGAACAGGTGGGTAGGAACCCACTGCAACCCTTGGGCATGCTCAGTGGGACTTCCGGGTCCACTCTGCCTATAAAGAGATAATCTTAGACACCAACATATTTTGGTCATCTCAGATGTTCTAGACTCTCTTCAATGTCTGAAAATTTCACCAAATTCCACAAAGAGCCCTAAGAGGATTTTTAATGAGGTTTTCATTTCATAGGAAGAGACTTGAGGCACCTGGAGAAACTGAGGTTTTCCCAAGTAAAGAATTTTACAAATAAATGGTTTGGTTAGGGTTCAGAATCTAACCTGTTAACAGGACAGGTTCTTGGAAGCTGGAGAAATCCAGCAATATGGATTTAGGATAGCTAAACTTTCTACCCACCCTTCTCTAGAGGCTTCAATTCTATAGCAAAGCATCATCACCAGCAGGGAGAATACTGTGGTCGAGAACACTAAGTTCTTACTGGTGCCTCCAGCATCCACTGGCCATTCTCAGCCTGAAGTTTCAAAGCTGGTGATCATCCTGCATCACTGCCATCTAAGCTCTCCTGTGACATCCTCTCTGATCAACAACTATCCTTGGCTTACATAGACTCTTTGTCTTGCCTCTTTGTGTTTATGTTTTTGTTTGTGTATTATGTTTTTGTTTATTTTATTCGTTGTTTGTTTGTCCCCCTCTACCTGTTAGTTGGTTGATTGGGTTTGAGGGGTATTTTAAATAAAATATATAGGAATTCTCAAATATTTGGGGTCCAAACCTCTTGAAAATGCAATTTTAGGATTACTTTATTATATGATGTTCAAGAAGATAACATACTTAAGTACCAACTTACGATTATATATTTGGGTCTACATGAACATCCCAGTTCTGGTTTTATTTTATTTTATTTTATTTTATTTTATTTTATTTTATTTTATTTACATTTCAAACATTATTCCCTTTCCTGGTTTCCCCTCTGCAAATCCCCTATCCCAACACCCTCTAACCAGCTTAAATAAGGGTGCTCCCCTACCCACCTACCTATTCCTAACTCACCACCCTAGCATTCCTCTATCCTAGGGCATCAGGCCTTCAGAGGACCAAGGGCCTCCCCTCCCATTGATGACAGATAAGGCCCTTTCAATTCCTTCAGTTCTTCACCTAACTTCTCTATTGGGGTCCCTGTGCTCAGTCCAATGGCTGGCTGTGAGCATCGGTATCTGTATTGGTCAGGATCTGGCAGAGATAATCTCAGGAGATAGCTGTATCAGACTGTACTGGCTAGTTTTGTGTCAACTTGATACAGGTTGGAGTTATCACAGAGAAAGGAGCTTCAGTTGGGGAAATGCCTCAACTAGTGATCAAGGGGGGAGGTCCCCCTGTGGGTGGTGCCATCTTTGGGTTGGTAGTCTTGGTTCTATAAGAGAGCAGGCTGACCAAGCCAGAGGAAGCAAGTCAGTAAGGAACATCCCTCCATGGCCTCTGCATCAGCTCCTGCTTCCTGACCTGCTTGAGTTCCAGTCCTGACGTCCTTTGGTGATTAACAGCAATGTGGAAGTGTAAGCTGAATAAACCCTTTCCTCCCCAACTTGCTTCTTGGTCATGATGTTTTGTCCAGGAATAGAAACCCTGACTAAGACAGAGGCTCCTGTCAGCAAGTACTTCTTGGCATGAGCAATAGTGTCAGAGTTTGGTGTCTGCATGTGGCACAGATCCCCTGTATGGCAATCTCTGAATGGCCCTTCCTTCAGTCTCTGCTTTACTCTTTGTCCCTGTATTTCCTGTAGACAGGAGCAATTGTGGGTTAAAATTTTGGATATGGGTGGGTGGCCCTATCCCTCAACCAGAGGAGACATGCTTAACATCTGGATATGGTCTCGATAGGTTATCCCTCCTTTTTTTTTCTTTCTTTTATTTTTTATTAAACTAATAAAATTTATTTTAAAATATATCACTCACTATTGACATATTTTAAGTCATCAAAATAATTTATAATAATTAAATGTCTCTTAAATATACATTATATCTACTGAAGCTAAAATTAATATTCACTCAACCAGTTTTTAAAATCTTTGGAACATTAAACATGAAAGAAACCATTCCATTTCCAAGAGAGAATACACAGTGGAACTGTGACTTCTTAGAATGACTTGGGTAGTGTTCCTTCTGTTTCTATTTTGTGGAATAGTCTGAAGAGTATTGGTATTAGGTCTTCTTTACAGTATTCTTTATAGAATTCTGCACTAAACCCATCTGGTCCTGGGCTTTTTTTGGTTGGGAGACTTTTAATGACTGCTTCAATTTCTTTAGGGGTTATAGGACTAGTTTAGATGGTTTATCTGATCCTGATTAACTTTGGTATTTGGTATCTGTCTACAAAATTGTCCATTTCATCCAGAATTTCCAGTTCTGTTGAAAAAAGCCTTTTGTAGTAGGATCTGATGATTTTTTTTGGATTTCCTCAATTTATGTTGTTATATTTCTGCTTTTGTTAATTAGGATACCGTCTCTGTGTCCTCTGTTAATCTGACTAAGGGTTATTTATCTTGTTGATTTTCTCAAAGAACCAGCCGCTGGTTTTGTCGATTCTTTGTATAGTTCTTTTATTTCTATTTGGTTGATTTTAGCCCCGAGTTTGATTATTTCCTGCCTTTTACTTCTTCTGAGTATATTTGCTTCTTTTTGTTCTAGAGGTCTCAGGTGTGCTGTTAAACTGCTAGTGTATGCTCTCTCCAGTTTCTTTTTCATCACTTAGAGCTATGAGTTTCCTTCTTAGCACTGCTTTCATTGTGTCTTATAAGTTTGCATATGTTGTGCCTTCTTTTTCATTGAATTCTAAAATGTCTTTAATTTCTTTCTTATTTCTTCCTTAACCAAGTTATCATTGAGTAAGACATAGTTCAGCTTCCATGTGTATATGGGCTTCCTGCTGTTTTTGTTGTTATTGAAGACCAGCCTGAGTTCATGGTGATCTGATAGGATGCATGTGATTATTTCAATCTTCTTATATCTTTTGAGGCCTATTTTGTGATCAATTATATGGCCAATTGGGGAGAAGGCACCATGAAGTGCTGAGAAGAAGGGATATTGTTTTGTTTTAGTGTGAAATGTTCTATAGCTATCTGTTAAATCCCTTTGGTCCACAACTTCTGTTAGTTTCACTGTCTCAGTTTAGTTTGTGTTTCCATGATCTCTCCATTAATGGGAGTGGGGTGTTGAAGTCTCCCACTACTATTGTGTGAGGTGAAATATTTGCTTCGAGCTTTCCTAAACTTTCTTTTATGAATGTTGGTTCCCTTTCATTTGGAGCATAGATGCTCAGAATTGAGAGTTCTTCCTGGCAGATTTTTTTCCTTTGATAAGTATGAACTGCCCTTATACTTTTTGATAACATTTAGTTTAAAGTTGATTTTATCTGATATTAGAATGGCTAGGCTAGCTTATTTCTTGGAACCATTTGCTTGGAAAATTAATTTTCAGCCTTTTACTCTAAGGTAGTGTCTGTCTTTGATACTAAGGTGCATTTCCTGTATGCTGAAAAATTCTGGGTTCTGTCTATATATCCAGTCTGTTAGTCTATGTCTTTTTATTGGGGAATTGAGTCCATTGATGTTAAGAGATATTAAGAAGTAGTGACTGTTGCTTCCTGTTGTTTTTGATGTTACTTTTTTGTTTGTGTGGCTATCTTCTTTTGGGTTTTCTGAAAGAAGATTATGTTCCTGCTTTTTCTAGGGTGTAATTTCCCTCTTTGTGTTGGAGTTTTCCATCTATTATCCTTTGTAGGCCTGGATTTGTGGAGATATTGTATAAGTTTTGTTTTGTCATGTAATGTCTTGGTTTTCCATCTATGAAAATTAAGAGTATTGTTGGGTATAGTAGCCTAAGCTGGCATTTGTGTTCTCTTAGGATCTGTATGACATCTGTTCAGGACCTTCTAGATTTCATGTTCTCTGGTGAGGTGTAGCATTCTCCCAGCCTCTGAACAGGCTGTCCGAGACCTCTGCAGCCACTAACTTAGAACCACCAGTGGTGGAAATCTTCAGCTCTGCCAAGCTGGCTCTACTGTTTACACCAGCTGCTGCCCTTCAAAGCATCGCCACTCCCTGCTGAGAAGACTTTTAGATGTTCCAGGGACAACATTCTCAGCCCCCCCCCCCCTACAGCTCTCACCTGTGCGCCCAAAGACTGGGGCTCTGAACAGAATCCTTTGTCTTGACCTGCTTCCTTTTCCCTTCCCCAGCTTGCCTTCCAGGGCAGACCCGGTTCGGAGTATGACTGCTGGCAGAAACACTCAGTGAGAAGTCTGGTATAATTCTGATAGGTCTGCCTTTATATGTACTTGACCATTTCCCTTAACTGCTTTTAATATTCTTTCTTTGTTTTGTGTATTTGGTGTTTTGACTATTATGTGATGGGAGGAAATTTCTTTTGTGGTCCAATCTGTTTGGAGTTCTGTAGGCTTCTTGTATTTTTTGTGGGCATCTCTTTCTTTAGGTTAGGGAAGTTTTCTTCTATAATTTTGTTGGAGATATTTACTGGCCCTTTAAGTTTTGAATCTTTGCTTTCTTCTATACCTATTAACCTTAGGTTTGTTGTTCTCATTGTGTCCTGGATTTCCTGGATATTTTGAATTAGGAGCTTTTTTTTGCATCTTGCATTTTCTTTGACTGTTGTGGCAATGTTTTCTATGGTATCTTCTGCACCTGAGATTCTCTCTTCTATCTCTTGTATTCTGTTGATGATGCTTGCATCTGTGACTCCTGATCTCTTTCCTAGGTTTTCTATCTTCAGGATAGTCTCCCTTTTTATTTATTTATTTTTTCTACTTCCCTTTTTAAATCCTGGATGGTTGTATTCAATTCCTTTACCTGTTTGGTTGTGTTTTCCTATAATTCTCTAAGGGATTTTTGTGTTTCCTCTTTAAAGGCTTCTACCTGTTTACCTGTGTTCTCCTGTATTTTTTAAGGAAGTTATTTAGGTCCTTCTAAAAGTCCTCTATCATCATCATGAGATGTGATTTTAAATTAGAGTCTTGCTTTTCAGGTGTGTTCAGGTATCCAAGGTTGGCCGTGGTGGGAGAACTGGGTTCTGATGATGCTTTCTGTTGCTTATATTCTTGCCCTTGCCTCTTGCCATCTGATTATCTCTGGTATTAGCTGGTCTTGCTGTCTCTGACTGTGGCTTGTCCATCCTATAAGCCTGTGTGTCAGTGCTCCTGCAAGACCAGTTCTCTCCAGGTTGAATTTGTGTATGGAATGCTTTCTCATAGGGTCAGCTCCAGGGAGCAGATGGAAACTGGAAGGATCCTGTCCCAGACCATTCCTTGTTTCTTTTGTCCTGATGACTCTGGGCCAGTCCCTCTTGGGCCAGGAATTTGGGCAGAAGTGGTGGTCTCACCTGTGCTCTCAGGTGCATCAACACTCCTGGGAGAGCTGCTTCTCTTGGTGGGATATGGGTACAGAAAGCTGTGACACACAGTCAGTTGTAGGTGCAGATGAAAACCAGAAGAATCCTGTTCCAGGCTAATCCTTTGTTCCTGTGTCCTGAGGGCTCTGGATGGGTCCCTTTGTTCCTGTGTCCTGAAAGCTCTGGGTGGGTCCCAGTTGTGTCAGCACTCCTGGGAGACCAGCTCTCTCCCGGTGTGACCCTGGTATGGAGACATGTGGCATAGGGTCTTCTCTAGGTGCACATGGAAACCGGAGGGGTCCTGTCCCAAGGCACTCCTCAGTTCCTGTGTCCTGAGGGCCTTGGGCAGGTCCCTCTTGGGCCAGATATTTCAGGAGAAGTTGTGGTCTTATCTGTGCTCTCAGATATTTCAGCATTCCTGGGAGACCTGCTCACTCCCAGCAGGATCTGAGTACAGAGAGCTGTGGCACAGGGTCCACTCCAGGTGCAGCTGAAAACCAGAAGGATCCTCCAGTTCTGATTTTATATTTTCACACAGTAAGGTTTTCTGAATCTCACAACTAAAGACAATTTACTTTGCTATTGACTTTTCTTTTTGGTCAGGGTTTGTTTCACAATGTCAATTAGAAACATTCAACTATGGACAAGAGGCTTGCTTCCATAACCAGCTGGTTACTGCTGGCTAAAATCTATGCTGGGACTCAAAGCAATGACCTTCACACCTCTCGTTATAGTCTGAGACTCCTCTGAATTGTGGGGTTGGCTTCCAAAAACTGACATCGGAAGAGAGCCATCAAGGAAAGGGCAGCAATACCTTTCAACAGACAATAGTTGACAATTATTTACATCTGCCTTTTTTAGACTTACCTATCTCAATATTGCTCAGCAATCTCTTCAAGCAGAACCCTCCGACTCTAGGCCAATGGTTATTATTTGGAAGAGAGCTGCTTAGGTACATTCAGTGATGGTAAAGACATTTTTGTAGTCACAACTGTATGCATGTGAATTGGGGGAGCATCAAGTATGTATAAGCAGCTATTCTGCTAAACATTCTGTTTTTGAAGCTTCAACAGTACATCACAACAGAGTTTGTCACAGTAAAATGTCAATAGTATCAAGGTTAAGACACTTGACTTCTGATTCACTCAGAATCCTGCAGTGTTTCAAATCATACTGTGGTCTCTGTGCAAAAAACATACCTAAATGCAGTTAATTTGGAAGTTGGTGTTAATGAGTGTTTCTGCAGATATGATAGCTTACTGTTATATTACCATATCACTGTCAAATCCAGTCCATGACTGTGTTCAATTATAGGTATTGTCTGAAATATTGAAAAATATGAAAAATTGTTCTAAAAATCAGTGTAGCATAAATGAACATCCAAATAGTAACTACTGAATATCAAGAGAGATAAAACTTAAGCCAAATGGACACTTAGGAAGGGGTGTTCTTGTTCTACCATTTCACTTAACTCTTTTTGGCTGTAGTAAAGTATCTAGAAACCAAATTCTAACACAAAACAAATGCTAATGTTTCCCAATGGGAGCTATCAAGGAATTTTTATTCCAAATGTGTTCAGACATTGGCTGCTTTTTCCCTCTTAGCTCCACTAAGAGAGGGTGACATGGTTTCATGCTCTTTATGATGGGAATAATGAAGCAATCTTGGGTATTCTGATGTCTTCATTTCTTACCATTTGATACTTATCTAAGATAAAAGTCTCTCAAGTACTCACTCATGTCATCCTGGGCAAGAGACAAGAATGACTCAGTAGGCAGAATTTTCCCACCAGAGATTTGTGTATCACTTCACTATTACCCACTTCACTACCAAAAAAAAAAATGTGTGCCCAGAATGATTCAAAACAAAGGATAATTGAAAACCATCAGAACTTGTGGTGATAGTTTAGCATATTTTACATCCCAGTTATGCTTAACTGAAACTAATTGTACATAATTTTCTTTCCTCAAGTAGACACTACTTGGGTACTAAGGCTAACCAAGATGGATGGGCAAATAGACTTGACAGGACACGGAAAGTATTTTAATAGTCATTATAGATACTCCACTGCCAGAAACCATCAAGGGGAAGCTAAAGAAAACTAGCAGTTGATTTTCCTGAGATGGTGCTTCTGTGGACTGTTAAAATTATTGACAGTTTTGTTTCTCTAGGCAAAGCAGAGAAGGTTACATTTTAGGAAAAAGTCCTGCTATTAATATGCTTTTCCTGTTATTATTACATACACTTAACAATCACTAAGATTAGCCCACCCTTTTGAGCAGATCCCTGCATAACAATAAAGATGCTTTGTAGTGATGCCATATAGATGAAGAAATGATTTATTAATTATTAATGATGATTCTATAAGAATTACTAAAATTATATTAGTAATTATTAAGCTTTTTTATAATAGGACTGCTATTAAGTCCTCTCTGATTCTGCCAGTCTTCAAGTGTCATAATCTAATTGCTTCTAAGGTAGCAACCAGGCATCTACAACTTAAAGCATAGTCCAAGAGGTTAAAAACAATTAACCAAATGTCATAAAAAGGGAACTAAGGATTTACTATAGGTGTAAAAACAGAAGATAAAATATTGATTGGGTCTATATATTCAAAACTTCACTAATACCTTATCACAAAAACTATGGTTATTTTAACTCTCCATGGACCCATAGAGCTAGTGATAATGAATGTTTAGTCAGATAATTACTCTTAATGTATATAAACATTCTCTCTTGTATACTTCTTATTCAATTTATGATTTGAATTAATGTTTGAACTTCTAGTGAAATTTTGTAAAAAGGGGATGTTTGGAAAAAACCACGTAATCTATCCTCCTAGAATAGGTACAAAAGACCAGGAAAGATTATATTGGCAGGTATAGCATTAGGAACATAGCGTTGGGAGTAAAGGCATCGGAAGCAAGGGCATTGCTGCATTAGAGCAGGAGGAGAAAGCAAGAGTAGAAGGACAATGCAGAGTGGAATAACTTAGAAAGTTAAGACAATTTACAAATTTAGTGAAGCAACATTCAGAATGCAGAGGGAAAGAGGAAAAAAAGAAGAGGCCGCAGAGAGAGCGGGCACAGAAGGCAGGCTTCTCTGTACCACAGGACAGAACAGGTCTTTTCTTAACAGCAAGGTAGGATTAGTTTTACTAAAGAGAACAAAGCTTTCTTCTTATAGACTTGAGTTTAATTCATTTAGCAATAAAGGGGTAGAAGCTTTTCCTTTCTCTGTGCAATAAAGATTGGAGCTCATTGTTCATCCAGAAAAGGTTAGTTCTTTCTGCACTCAAGCTTGGTCTTTTGCTCTATATACATATGTAAATATGGATGTGTGTATGTAAATATGTAATTATGAGGTAAATATATAGCTGGACACAACTTGTTAGAATGGAGATGTATGAATGTGTATGCATGAATTTGTATATGAATTTATGTGAGTTTATTCATATTTGCTTGTGTGAACAGTTTTTCTCCCATGAGTATAACCTTTTTTTTTTTCCTAGTTCAATAGAAGTTTGTTTCTCCAAATGTACCCCAAACCTGACAAGATAGAGACACCTGGACAAGAGAGATTGCAGCTTTTGGTCTCAGAGGAACTCACAAAGGCAGGTCAGCAACCTTAGCAAAGTGACATATACTTAAGATAGGTAAATGTTTTATTATTAAACAGCAACCCTAAAAATCTCACAAGACCAAGTCTTGCCCTTGCTGATGCTCTTACTCCTACACTACCTCAAAGGAACCAAGGAAAAAGAAGTGCCAGGGCTGGCCCCCAGCAATCTACCAAAGCACTAATATTTATACTGTAATGAGTTATTAATGACTATTAATAGCAGGTATGTGCTTAGAAAATTTGAAATCCCCCAAATTCAAATCTTTGTGAGCATGTAAAAATCTGAGTCATAAAGTGATTTTATATAATGCTTGAGAATTAAGACTGGTATTATCATTCAAGCTTATAATCAGTGCTCTGGAGGCCAAGGTTGGAGAACTGCCACAAGTTCGAGGCCAGCCTGGGCTATACAATAAGTTTAGGAAAAGTCTGTTCTACATAATGAAGATTGTGTCTCAAAGATAATAACAAAGTTAAAAACAAATCCTAATACTAGTTCATACTCTTTAAAATGCTTAATATTTGAAGAAGGTTCTTATACTTCTGAACCATGATTTTCGGAGATGGTATTTTAAAATTCTCTCACTATTCCACAACTGGATTCTGCATAGAGTACAAAAAGAATCCTAAATTTCCATCTCCAGGAAAAAAAAAATCATAAATAACAGTAGTAACAGTCAGGGTCCATTAGCAGAAAGTGGATAATGAGAATCTTACGAACAAGTAGGTTAGAGTTACACCTATGACGAATGCCAAAGCTCTGCACCAGGAAACTGTAGGCCATAGTATACACAAGCATGAGAACTGCAACTGAGGTGATGAAGTAAGCCAAAGGCTGGACTCTAGACTAGCGGTAACAAAGCAAACCTACCCAAACCTCAACCTAGATTCTTAATTCTAAATGTTTAAGGAAATACTATATGAGTGGCTCGGAAGATGGCTCCATAGGTACAAGGAGTTATTGTGTAAGCATGAGGATCTGAGTTCAATCCGCTGAGGACCACCTTGAAGAAACCTAGCACTGTAGGGTGCAGAGACAAGGTACTAGGACTGCTGTGATCCTGTATACATGAATACTCCTAGTGAAAACATGCTTTCACTTGGGCCAGGGACAAAGAAAAAACCCAAGATCTAAAGACCTGGCCTGATGAGTTAGAGAATCAATGCAATAAAATAAATCAGAACACGTGGAAGATGTACACCTGCACACATACTCCATTAATGACCAAGATCAATGAGATGCACCTCCTTTAAGCAAACAGCAGCATTGCCTCTTAAGATAAACCACCTTCATTCAAGTTCTAAATCTACACTGGATATCAGTGCTACTGCAGCTAGTTGGAAAGAAACCCATGTCTTTTAGCTTGCTTACCTGTGAGATAGAGTAAGGATACCAACTGCCTTTGGAGTTATTACAAAAATCAAATAAGGTGATTTAGCAAAAAAAATAAATAAATACTTCCTTATAAAGCGTATTAAAAACCATGTTCCCCTCTCATATTACCACAGTATACTGAATTCTGCATAGCATATTAGAATAACAAAGATACCATTATTAAAAACATGAGGTCACTGCTATCACAAACTGTTCAAGAAAGATTTTGAAAAAAAAATCTATTTGTTAGCATTTTTAATTATTTATTACTGTTGTAAATATGTTTAAATTAATGAATAGTTTTTCATCATAGTGATAAAAAATAAACCAAATGCTAACCAAAATTACTACTGGAAAATCCAGTTCTATATATATTAATGATGTATATTAAAAACATATTCTCTCAACCAAGTGCTGTCTACTGCAAAACTATAGTAAGCTGTATTTTAAATTTTTATTTTAAATATAGAATTATACATGTTGAGGATTCTAATATGTCAAGGCTAAAGAATTATGTCTTATAAAATTATGGGAAATAAGTAAACATTGATAGATGTTTATAATGAAATAAAATTTTACTTAGCATTAATCATAGTAACATGGAATTATAATGAGCACACTGATTCCTGCTTTCTCCCTTCCATTTTTAGTCTGAAATAAGAAGTTTAGTTTTCTTTATCAATAACGGAATTTTACTGAAAGGTGTGGGTTACATGAATACACGGATTGTCCTTTCAGAATCCTCAACTCATGTTAGTTCTCATCTTAACTGTGATGGTTTGTATATGCTTGGCCCAGGGAGTGCCACTATTAGAAGGTGGAGTCTTATTGCAGTAAGGTATGTGGGGGTGGACTTTAAGATATTCATCTTGGGCTGGAGAGATGGCTCAGTGGCCAAGAGCACTGACTGCTCTTCCGAAGGTCCCGAGTTCAAATCCCAGCAACCACACGGTGGCTCACAACCATCTGTAATGAGATCTGACTCTCTCTTCTGGTGCATCTGAAGACAGCTATAGTGTACTTCCATATAATAATAAATAAATCTTAAAAAAAAAAAACATTCATCTTAGCTGCCTGGAAGCTTATATTCTGCTAGTAGCCTTCAGATGAAGATATAGAACTCTCAGCTCTACCTGCACCATGCCTGCCTGGATGCTGCCATGCTCCTGCTAAATCTCTGAACCTATAAGCCAGCCCCCATTTAAATGTTTCCCTTTATAAGACTTGCTTTAGTCATGGTATCTGTTCACAGCAGTAAAGCCCTAAGACAACAACACTTGATCTCTCCTCAAACAATATAGCACTAATCCCTTTGCCATGTGATTTTTATACTACAAATTGGTACCTTTGCATAAGTACAGAACTACTAATGTCTTTCTAGAATCAAACATCAGTTTGGGCTGATTGGTAGAGTGATGTCAGGTAAGACAGTCTAACTTGCTGAGGGAAGACAAAGGTGGGTAAGCAACAGCCATGGAGGACATATGATGTTTGGAGGGAATATAAATAGGACTCAATGGACTTTAAGATGGATTTTCTTACAGAGCAAGCTGTACAATGCTTCTAGGTCTCACATCTTTGCTAATCTTCACTTTGCTTAGAGAGGCACACCAAAGGATTCCTGGTGTCCCTGGTGGCCCTGGTCTCTCCTGCTGACTTGTACTGATTCAGCAGAGGCCAGTCTGTCTCTGATTCATGTTTGCTATCCCAACTCTACCAAACTGGGCTACTGGTATATTCATGAAGTATTTGCTAGTGGATCGAGCTTCTGCTGCTGACCTATGAATTGCACTGCTGATTTCCTGACTACGTAGATGGGGTCTGCTTCAAAGAATTTCAATGCAGGTCCACTTCCCCTGTATCCTTCCTTTTCCTCTAGCTCTTGTGGGTGGTAGACTAGAAGGGAAGTTAAAACATTTAAGAACCATTATTAAAAGACTTTGAAAAAATAAAGCAACATCTCACCTCTCTGTGAGACAGGAAGCAGAAAGCTGGGGCCAAAAAACACAACATTTAAGGCTCACCCTGTGGGTCTATTCTGCCCATCTGCAAATGTGGGATTGCTTGACTGCATCTCCCTGTACTGCAGCCATCAGGTGCTGGACTTTAGGGAATCACCAAAACACTGCTCAGAGGGTGAGAAGACATAGTCTAAGATAGGGGAAGCCAAAGTTGGAATTCCTTTACTTCCGAACATCTAGTTGCTGCTAGAGTGCCACACAGAAGAATCATGAATGGAGGATGGGAATTGGGGGACAAGGACAGACTGTTGGGGGCCCATAGGCTGAGGATAGTTACTAGCCCGGGACCAGAGGAAATGGGGAGCTCCAGCTTAGCTCATTGGCAATTGTCCTGGCTTAGCTCATCCTTGAAGGGGTAAAGGAAACAGTGGTTGTCTGGAAGCACAGGGAGGCCCTCTACCAGGAAACTTATGCTGTGGCTTTATAGATGTAGGCCTTTTCTGTACTCCTCTTGGTGGTTTCAATGAAAGAGATGGTCCATGTTTATCCATACTGTTTATTCAATGTTCATCATGGAAAATGGATGCATGCTAACTTCTCAGGGTGGACCAAAGATAAAATATCTTTTGCAGGGAGGAATGTCTGGGAAGAGAAGGTTATTGACTGAACCCTCAAGTCCTCTATATACCTCAACAGCATAGAGAACTCTGTCCTGGAGCTACATGGCCACAGGTTGTGTTTCCTTATCTGGGAAGTGTAGCATGTGTTTCAGGTCAAGAATCTCGTAGGGAGCAGGGTGGAGCCTACCATCTCAGATAGGTGGGTACCTGGGTACCAGAGTCTCAGATCCACTGTACAATACCAAGTTTCTGGCATGGTCCATTGTCTCACCCCACCCCACCAGTGATCTACTTCATCTAGATATGCTTCCACGTACTAAATGTTTCATAACCTCCTAAAATAACACTACTAGATTGAACCAAGACTGCAGAGAACATTTCATATCCGCAGTGTCACAACCCTACCCTGGTCACTTCAGTGTACTCAATGCAACTTCAGATGCTACCATAACCTTAGAAGTGCTAACTTTGTTCAAAAATCCAAAGTTTCTTCTGAGACTCAAGGTACTGACTTAATTGTTAGCTTATAAGAAGTGTTTAAAAATTCAAAAGTCAAAACAAGTTATATGCTTTCAGTACACAATGTCACTGACTAAATGAAGAGGACGGATACCTTGAGACAGGACTGGGGAAAAGCAAGATGGAAAGCCAGCAAAAGTGAACAAGCCTATCTCCTAAGCCACCATCCAGAGTTCATGGCAGCATCTTCAGGAAGCTCCAACCTTACAACCGTGTTAATCAGAACATGTGACTTCTCTGGGTCAGCTCTACTCAGTGCCTTCCTTGGCACTTGGAACTTGTCATTTAGTCCGTGTTCCCAGGATCTCCAATATCCTTAGTCCACCACTGAAACTTGGGCATCAAATAAATAGCTTCATGTACAACCTACACAGAAGCTCCCTGCAGAAAACTTAATTTTGCTATAGCCTGCATCTTCGTTAGCTTTTGCTAGAACACTGGCAAAAAGCACCATGACATTAAAATATTAAATTCTTCATATCTCCATAACCAGGACTGCATAGATGATACTAAGCTTTCTACAGGTTTGGATTGTACAAGGACTCCTTGGACCATAGCAGTAATGGCTTCTCAGTGTCATCTGAACTTCGGAGAATATTTTCCTTGATGGCTGTCTAATCAGTGTTCCATTGCTGTGAAAAAAAATACCATGACAAAGGCAATTCTTATAAAAGAAAGCATTTACCTGGGGGCTTGCTTGCAGTTTCACAGGCTTTGTCCATTATCATGTCAGGGAGCATGGGAGCACACAGGCAGGTATGGGAGCAATTGCTGAGTGCTTTACTTGTTGATCCACAGGCAGGCAGGCAGAGAAAGAGATACTGGGCCTGGTGTGGGCTTTTAAAACCCCAAAGCTTAACCCTAGTGACATGCCTCTTCCAACAAGCCTATACTTCCTAACATTTCACAAACAATTATCCAACTAAGGACCAAGAATGCAAACATGTGTACCTATGGGGCTCATCTCATTCAAACCACCACAGTGGTCTTATTATATATGAATGCAAAGGTTTTGACTTTCAGAGTATTATCTTTCCAGGGATTCTCCTTTATAAATGAATTAACATTTTTTTATACCTTGGAGACAACGAGTAAAGCACAGGCATCAAGTCACCTTTCCTGTTTCCTAGTACAAAGTATCCTATTTATCTATCACAGCTACTTTCAATTTCTCTTTACCCACCTTGTCCAAGCCTGTCTTGTACGTAACTTTAAAAGTCGCCAGCATCTTTCCTTACCAAAATGTATATTTTACAATGTTTTGCTCCACATTTCGATATATTTTTCATTATAAACCTGGATACGTGGTGCAAACAAAAATCATGCTACGTTCTGAGTTCTTGGCTATCTTGAAATAGCATAAACAAAGCAATTGCTCCATAAATTCATCCTAATTGAAATGTTCAGGATATGGACACAATAGCCAGACTAATTGCTTGCCATAATGCCCTAGGAATAGCCTTAGTCTAATTTCTAAGAGAGTCTCTGTTCACTACCTTGAAACTTCATGAGGCTGGCCTTCCATTCTGACCTTTTGTACTGCCCCCAGAAAGGTGTATTATCCTCTAATTGCAGTATTATATAGCTCCTTTACTCCACAGCTAAAACGTTTGCTATAACCTTCCCTCAAACCAGTTCTGAAATCTTATGAATAAAATGGTAAGGCTTATCACTTTGATGACCATTCTCCTTGGTATCAATTTTTGTGTTAGCTACTGTCCTGGTTTTCTTTACTATTTCTGTGATAAACACAATGGGTATATGGATTTATTTCAGCTCATAACTTCAAGGTCATAATCTGTCACTGAAGGAAGTGAATGCAGGAACTCAAGACAGGGGCTTGCAGCAGACACTGTGGAAGAACATTGCTTACTGGCTCTTTATCAGGCTCTAGTTCATCTACCTTCCTTGTACAGCCTAAGTTCAGTCTCCTGTGGTTTGTACTGCGGTGGGATGGACCCTCTACATCAAGTAGTAATCAAGAAAAGTCCCCACAGACATGTCCTCAGTCCAATCTGATGGAGGCAGTTCTTTCATCGATTTTCCCTCTTCCCAGGCTTCCCTCTTCCCTCTTCAGTTTGTGTTGACAAGCTGAAGCTTACTATGACAATTATTTTCTGTCTCTCTAACAAAATCATTTCACAAAGTAACTTAAAAGAGGATGGATTAATTTTGGCTCAGAACTTGAGAAAGGGCAGTTCACCATGGTGAAAGAGGCATAGGGAACTTCACAGCAGCAGGGGGATATAGTTGAGATTTCTTGCAAATCAGTGGACCAGGAAGTAGTGAGTTTGGACCAGAGACAGTTGGGCTTTAACACTCAGTGCCTGACTCCTTGTGAGCCACTTCCTTCATATCACCTATAGGTTCCACAACTCCAAAATGTACTTTCAGCTAGAGGCCAGGTCTTCAAACAAATAGGCCTGCAGAAGATGTTTCACATTCAAATCATAATAATAATTGACAAAATGCTTTCTACATTACAGCCATAATTATGGTTTCCTGTTTAGAAATATTACTCTTCATTATTCATATGTACTCTCTAAGTTTTAGAAGCAATGTACACATTTTCTATTTTGAATACCAGCTCAAGCCTTATTATTTAAAGATTTGAAATTTGTCACATACATATTAAATCCCATCAAGGTTGAAAAAAAAAAAAAACAGTTACCAGAACATTGATGAAATTTAGCCCAAAATATATACATGCAAAATATTTTCTTATAAAAATCATAAAAAATAAAATATAACCTGAAGTACAATATTTAATATCAGTAGATTCAAATGTTAGTCTTAAGACTTTGTCTTTCAATGGAAACTTCAATGAATATAATCTTAAGGAATTTACTAATATCAGCACTAACCTTGCCTAGTTGCAAATTATTAAAGAACGTATGCATAGGTCTTTAAGATGTAGAGATTTATTAACCTATTATACATACTAATAATTGGAATTTATCCATCTCATCAAGATGCACATTAAAATATAAGCATATTATTGACATGATTTCAGGTTGATGTGAAGAAGATCTGATAGAAAAAGCTAATTAAAAAGGACTTACATAGAAAATTTTAAGCCACTATAAAAGCACAATTAATAAAAATAATCACCTCAGAGTGGGTAGGATGGCAGAGTAGAAGCTTCTTAGACATATTCTGTAAATGAGACCAGGCAGGGTAATGAAAGCCAGCCATTTCCAAAGAGACAAATGGAGAGAAAGCATAGAAAAACATGAAAGAGGTGACAAGATAGTTAATTAGAAATAAAAAAATTAATATAAATAAGTAGCAAATAGTCCCAGGTCCAGCTTAAAGTTCCCACGGGGGTTTAAGAGAATGAAGTAAGACAGGATTCTTAACACCAAACTGGCACTACTGACAACAAGATAACCCCACAAGTATCACAAGAGTATCACCAACCGTACTGAGTAGGGAAATTTGGTATAATTTCCTACTACATGGCATCAGGATTTTAAATAAACTATGTCACTACTGATATACTGGAGTGCCGAATCTGGAGACAGAAAATCTAGGAAAGAGATCGGGAGTCATAAATGCAAGCATCACCAACAGAATACAAGAGAAAGAAAAAAGAATTTCAGGTGCAGAAGATACCGCAGAAAACATTGACACAATAACCAAAGAACATGCAAAATAAAAAAAGCATCTAACCCAAAATATCCAGGAAACACAAGGCACAAAGAGAAGAACAAACCTAAGGATAATAGGTATAAAATAGAGTGTGGATTCCTAAATTAAAGGGCCAGGAAATATCTTCAACAATATTATAGAAGAAAACTTTCCTAACCTAAAGAATGAGATTCCCATGCACATATAAGAAGCCCACAGAACTCCAAACAGATTGGACCAGAAAAGAAATTCCTCCCATCACATAATAGTCAAAACATCAAATGCACAAAACAAAGAAAGAATATTAAAAGCAGTTAGAGGAAAAGGTCAAGTAACATATAAAGGAAGACCTATCAGAATTATACCAGACTTCTTACCAGAGAATATGAAAGCTAGAAGATCCTGAACAGAGGTCACACAGATCCTAAGAGAACTCAAATGCCAGCCTAGGCTACTAAACCAAGCAAAACTCTCAATTACCATAGATGGAGAAACCAAGATATTCCATGACAAAACCAAATTTACACAATATCTCTCCACAAATCCAGNTCTACAAAGGATAATAGATGGAAAACTCCAACACAAGGAGGGAGACTACACCCTAGAAAAAGCAAGAAAGTAATCTTTCAACAAACCTAAGAGAAGACAGCAACACAAGCATAAATCTACCTCCAACATCAAAAATACCAGGAAGCAGCAATTACTATTACTTCATATCTCCTAACATCAATGACTCAATTCCCCAATAGAAAGATGTTAACAGACTGGAGACTCCAGAGAACCAAATAACCCTATCAAAAAATGGGGGAAAGAACTAAACAGAGAATTCTCAACTGAGGAAATGCAAATGGCCTAGAAGCACCTAAAACAATGTTCGACATCCTTGGTCATCAGGAAAATGCAAATCAAAACAACTCTGAGATTCTACCTCACACCAGTCAGAATGGGGAAGATTAAAAATTCTGATGACAGCAGATGCTGGCAAGGATGTGGAGAAAGAGGAGCACACCTTCATTGCTGGTGGGATTGCAAGCTGGTACAACCACTCTTGAAATCAGTCTGTTGGTTCTTCAGAAAATTTGACATAGTACTACCGGAGGATCCAGCAGTAGCACTTCTGGGCATATACCTAGAAGATGCTCCAACATGTAATAAGGACACATGCTCTATTATGTTCATAGCAGCCATATTTATAATAAGTAGCCAGAATCTGGAAAGAACCCAGATGTCCCTCAACAGAGGAATGGATACAGAAAATATGATACATTTACACAGTGGAATACTACTCAGCTATTAAAAACAACAAATTCATGAAATTCACTGACAAATGGATGGATCTAGAAAATATCCTAAGTGAAGTAACTCAGTCACAAAAGAACACACATGTTATGTACTCACTGGTAAGTGGGTATAAGAAAAAGAGTCTGGAATACCCATGATACAACCCATTGAACCACATGAAATTCAAGAATAAGGAAGACCAAAGAGTGGATGCTTCAATTCTACTTAGAAGGGGGAACAATATAATCAAGGGAAGTAGAGGGTATGAGAGACTTGGGGGGAAGAAAGGAGGGGGAAGGGAAAAGAGGGGCAGAATGAGGTATAGGAGGAAATATACAGAGGGTCAGGAAATTGAACAGAGGTGTGTAGCAATGGGGATTGTACTGGCTAATTTTGTGTCAACTTGACACAGCTGGAGTTATCACAGAGAAAGGAGCTTCAGTTGGGGAAATGCCTCCATGAGATCCAGCTGCAGGGCATTTTCTCAATTAGTGACCAAGGAGGGAGAGCCCCTTGTGGGTGGGACCATCTCTGGGCTGGTAGCCTTGGTTCTATAAGAGAGCAGGCTGAGCAAGCCAGGGGAGGCAAGCCAGTAAAGAACATCCCTCCATGGCCTCTGTATCAGCTCCTGCTTTCAGACCTGCTTGAGTTCCAATCCTGCATCCTTTGGTGATCAACAGCAGTATGGAAATGTAAACCGAATAAACCCTTTCCTCCCCAACTTGCTTCTTGGTCATGATGTTTGTACAGGAATAGAAACCCTGACTAAGACAGGGATGAAGAACTATGAGTGGCAACTAGAAAGTCACAGATGCCAGGAAAGCAAGAGCCTCCCAGGACTCCACGGGGATGACATTAGCTGAAATACCCCACATAGGGCAGAGATACCTATTGAGATCATATCCAGAGGTTAGACATGCCCCCCCCCAATGAAGGATGTGGCCACCCACCTGTGGGGCAATGGGCTACGTGTAGACAGCCTGGTTTCCAGTCAAGGCTAGATCTTGAACCCCGGAACCCGCTCGTGGTAATTCACTTACATGGGATGGAAGGAGTTCTTTCATGTCTCCTGGACCCTGGCTCCTGTCAGAGTTACTGCCACCACACCCACACAGGAGAGGCGTGGCTATCAGCCGTGTAGGAATAGCACCAAGCCTTACCACATGCAAATAAAGTTTTCCCCAAACTCTCCGTCCAAGCCAATGAGAGGTGCCTGCTGTCAAACCCTGAATCACCCCCAGAACTGTATATAAAGCCATGCAGGGAATTAAAGGTATGAGAGAACTATTCCTTTGTCTGAGCCTTTTGTTCCAAGAGCTGTATGTAACACTTGGGAAGAGGTCTTCTCTCCTGATGAGTCACCTGAGGTCACAGCGAGGTACTGCTGCACTCTTCACTGGATTTTTAAGGCCCAGCCTGACCTGAATCAGTTCAGAAAGGCTCTGAGTTACCAGAGTTGCTGAGAGACCTGGAAGGAGTGGCAGAGACTCTCACTCACTTCTCTTCACTGGACCCTTCCCACCTGGCCTGGACAGAGATCTCCGTGGAAAACCTCTGGAACTCAGCCCTATACCAACCCATCTCCAAAATTTTAACTCAGAATTGCTCCAGTCTAAAGGAAATATAGGGACAAACAATGGAACAGAGACTGAATGAAGGGCCATCCAGAGACTGTCAGACCTGGGGATCCTTCCCACATTCAGACACCAAACCCAAACACTACTGCTGATGCCAAGAAGTGATTGCTGGCAGGAACCTGATACAGCTGTCTCCCGAAAGGTTCTGTCAAATCCTGACCAATACAGATGAGGATGTTCACAGCCAGCCATTGGACTGAGCATAGGGACCCCAGTAGAGAAGTTAGATGAAGAACTGAAGGAGTTGAAGGGGTCTTATCTGGCATCAATGGGAGGGGAGGTCCTTGGTCCTATGAAGGCTTGATGTCACAGGGTAGAGGAATGCTAAGGTGGTGAGGCAGGAGTCGGTAGGTAGGTGGGGAAGCACCCTCATAGAAGCAGGTTAGGAGGAGATAGAATGGGGATTTGCAGAGGAGAAATGGGAAAGGGGATAACATTTGAAATGTAAACAAATAAAATATCTGATTAAAAAATAAGAGACCATCATATTAAATGAAAGAGACAGATTCAGAAAGATAATTACTGCTTGATTTCTCTCATATAAGAATCTACATTAAAAATAAAAAATAGACAAAAATACATGAGTGTAGAAATGGAGTGACTTGGGGAAGGTAAGCCAGAAAAAATGATATGGAGACAAAAGAAAGTAAGGGATGGATATAATCAAGAATGTCATGATGAAACCAACTATCTTTTATAAATAACACATACTAATAATATTTAGAAAAGAGAAAACATAAAAAGCCCTTTGAAAATAATTGATAGGAGGAGCAGAAGTTGTTCTTGGCAGCTTTTTAGAAGTATTTCAAATTTCATGGTTTTTTTTTTCTTGAACATGCCTACAATAATTTTAATCAATTGTTTAAACGTAATAGTAATATGTCACATAAAATGTGCAAAGCAGAAAATCTGGAAATATTAAGAAATTATTCTAGAGGTTAGAAGATGAAAAGTACATTTACCATTTGCTTCCTCTTGTATTTTAGGTGGATGATTTATTTGCATTTCTGCAAAAGTAAAAGTGAAGTGAATTTAGTATTAGCTCTGTTTAATGGCATTATAAAGGAGAGCAACAAGGAGTGTGGATTTAACTCCTTAACAGTGATAAATACATCAGCTGATTCCTTAGGCTGCATTGGGTATACAACATCACCAAGACACATTTCCAAATACTTGTATATCCTCTGTAAGGGATAGCTGTCCATGTCACATTAGCAATGAGGACATTCTGGGACAACACAGGAGTTTATCTTCCATGATGTTTGGTTGTAACAAAATCATCTTGCACTTTCTTCCACTGAGAGTTGCCTTAATCCTCACCTTGACAATAAAGTTCAATTTCTGAATGCATTAAGCCTTGGGACATGAAGGGAATCCACCTGAAGAAAACGGAAAACAGGAGAAAAAAATAAGAAAATTCATTTTCTTGTTATTTTTTTTCCGCATTCTAGCCGTTACCCACTTTCCATTCTCCCCTCCTAGTGTTCTTCATCCCACTCCTCCAAGAGGGTGGGCCCCCACAACAGGCCTCTCCCCTTCCCTGATGCCTCAAGTCTCTCTAAGATTAGATGCATCTTCTCCCACTGAGGCCAGACCAAGCAGACCTCCACTATATATATATATATGTGTGTGTGTGTGTGTGTGTGTGTGTGTGTGTGTGTGTGTGTGTGTGTGTGCTGGTGGGAGGGGAATTTCAGAACAGTCTGTAAATGCCTAGTTGGTGGCTCAGTCTCTGGAAACTCCCTGGGATCCAGGTTAGTTGAGACTGCTGGTGTTTCATCCTCCCCTTCAGCTTCTCCAAACCTTCCCCTAATTCAACCATAGGGGTCCCTGATTTCAGTCCAATGGTTGCGTGTAAGTATCTACATATATATCAGTCAACTCCTGGTAAAGACTCTCAAAGGCCAGCCATTATAGATTCCTTTCTTCAATCTCATGTCCATTTTGTCTCTGCAGTTCTTTTAGACAGGAACAATACAGCTAATGTATTCTGCCTGTTTGGTGGCTCAGTGTCTGAGAAATCTCAGGGATTCAGGTTAGTTGAGACTGCTGGTCTTTCTTGGGTTTTATAATCAGTTTAATTTGCTTCTTCTTTTCTGTACACTGAAAGTTAACTATATATATATATATATATATATATATATATATATATATATATATATAAAATGTGTGTGTGTGTGTGTGTATGTGTGTGTGTAATTACCAAGAGCAATCCAGCATATTATATCCTCATTTTTAAGTCTCTAACCAGAAGCAAATGACTGAGGTGTTCATTAACATATCAAAGAAGACCCTGGCCTCCAGGTTTTCCCAGCATCCCTCAGTCTGTACTTGTTACAGGGGCCTCCTGGTTGCCATACCCCTCCCACTCCCCTAAACACTCTGTCCCAGATATCAGGTTGGGATTCTTTTCCAACAGGTCCTCTGGCCCTTATATAACAGCCATTTTGGCAATGCTAGTCTCTTGGCCAGTCTTTTGACCAATCTCTTGGTCCAGGCCACCCGTCTTGGTTGGTAAATCCTCTTTCCCCTTCCTTTCCTCCTCTCTTCACATGGCCTGACTAAAGGTCATGTTCACTCTAGACTCTCTCAAATGTCTGTCTGTCTTTGCCTGTTCTTTCCCTTTTAGCTACCATAAACCTTTTCCGTCACCATCCCTAGGAGCAGTCATGTTTTTCCTTTTTTATTAATTCTTTTCATTCACTCCTCATTGTGTTTATGTTGTAGCTGTAGCTCATAGAATAATATGCCCCTGATCTGGGCATCTCAGCTTCAATCCAGAGCTCCAAGTGAACCACGCAGGAGCTGCAGCAAGTTGTGCTGGACCAAACTAGAACCCTAAGAAGTGTAACCCACTCACTGCCTGAGGAAACTTTTCACAGAAAAATGAAATGTCACCATTTTAATCTGTCCTCTCTGGAAGTATGTCTTGTTACATGCCTTGTTGCAAAATTTTTCCCTTGATCATTAAATTATATTACCTTAAAACACATTGAAACTATAACCACTTTGGATAATGTACATAAAGTAATAGTGCATGCTAGCAGCTTCCCCAAATTAACCAGACTTCTGTGTCACAAGATTTCTTCTGCAGAAAAATGTCAAAACCAGTTTGACCTGAACCAGGAGGTCATTTTTTAGTGTCAGCATCCTAATGGAGAGGACCAAGATATCAGAAATAAAGAATGTAGGATTCGGGAAGTCTTTCATAAGCTCTGTCTAATGCCAAGCTAGTTTATTAAGAATCACAGAATCTCCTGTAGAGATGGCTCAGTGGTTAAGAGTACTGGCTGCTCTTCTGTAGGTCTTGAGTTTAATTCCCAGCAACCTTGTGGTGGCCCACAACCATCTGCAATGGGATGGGGTGCCCTTTTCTGGCACTCAGGTGTACATGCAGAGAGAGTACTCATATACATAAAATAAATAAATCTTTAAAAAAGATCACAGAATCTTATATATACTTTTGCAGGGGGAAATGGAACAGAGTGAGCAGAAAAGTATCATATAATAACATTGGGATAAAGTCAGCCAAAGCTAATCAAACAGTGTTGCACAAAGAGAATGTAGGATACCTCATGTGACACAGACAGAACACATAATCATAACCCTTTAGGGAGAAAAAGTTGATTTTCAATATCTAAAGCTGCAGCTCCCCACCCCAAGGCCCTACCCCTGGCCATTACTGGCTCAGCCAAATATCCTTGATTTTAGACAAAGAACTGGATTTCTCCAAACACCAGGACCTCAGGAAAGCCTTGGATCAGCTTGGATGCCAACACTAGACTCGGAGCATCAACTTTTCTTTACTGATTTTTGCATTGTGGGGACTTAGTTTTGCTGACTAAGTGATATGCCTCATTCATAGAACTGTTGCCAACCTGAAATGAAAAAGCCGTTGGAAGGATTTCATGTGCTCTTAAGTAGAAATGTCATGATTGTATTCCTCCTAAACCACAGATAGTACTACTCTATTTTCAAATGAACATCCATTTTTTCCCCATCTAGCTATCTGTCAACTCAGTAAAGGCCTAGAAAGTTTGATAAATACTGGGACTATAAAAGCCGCCAAAATATGGATTCTGACGCAGAGCTCCCACTATCAGAGAAATATAAAAATAATATGCACGACATTATGATAAGTGTGATAGGAAATACATCGTCACTATCTAGTCTCCTTTTCTCCTTACAGTAAAGAATATGATGTCTTTCATATTTACACACTGTAGGGAATTTCAAGAAATCATAGTTGAACGTGATAGCAGGGAAGCTACTGCTTGTCTTCTGTTTGCAGAAGGAGGGCAGAATTTCATATTCCATGAAAAGCTTTCTCTACTATTTTTGAGGAGATTGCATGCATCTCTTTTTGATTCCTTTAATTGTAAGGTAATATAATTGTTTAACAAAATTTACAAGCGAGTCATCTTTGCTCCGGACCACCCAGGGACCAGTGTGCACTGGGGAGAGTGCGGACTGCAGAAGCAACACAGCTTCTGGGACAGACCCCATTTTGGGCTCCAGACATCTGGGCACCTTCCCTGCCAGAGGAGAGGTGTCTGCCCAGGAGGGCTGTCACTGCCAGAGCTGGTGAGGGTGCCATCTTTGCTCCCTCGCTCAGGCTCCAGTCTGAGCAGGTGAGAGCATGGACTGCAGAAGCAACACGGCTTCTGGGACAGACCCCATTTTGGGCTCCAGACATCCGGGCACCTCCCACACCAGAAGAGAGGTGTCCGCCCTAGAGGGCTGTCACTGCCTGAGCAGGTGAGGGAGACATTTTATACTCTGGGTCGCTCAGGGACCAGTCTGCTGGTGAGAGTGGGGACTGCAGAAGCAACACAGCTTCTGGGACAGACCTTGTGGTAGGCTCCAGACATCTGGGCAACTTCCCTGACAGAGGAAAGGTGTGCCCAGGAGGGCTCTCAATGCCTGAGTTGCTGAGGGAGCTATCTTTTCTCTGGGTTGCCCAGGATCCAGTCTGTGCCGGGGAGAGTGCGGAGTGCGGACTGCAGAAGCTACATAGCTTCTGGGACAGAACCCATTTCGGGTTCCAGACATCTGGGCACCTTCCCCCGCCAGAGGAGAGGTGGCCACCCAGGAGGGCTCTGTCCTCCAGAGCAGGTGAGAGAGCCATATTGTGTACAGTGCCCCTCACAGACTAGTCTGTGCAGGTGAGTGTGCAAACTGCAGAGGTGACACATTATCTAGGACAGGCCCCTTATGGAACCTATATCTTCACCCAGGAGGCAGGTCTGAACTCCAGAATGCTGTGAACCTTCTCTGCAAGAGGAGAGCTTGCCTGCAGAGAGTACTCTGACCACTGAGACTCCAGAGAGAGCTGGACTCCCAGGACTGCTGCCAGAGGCTAACAGAATCACATGCAGAACAAGCTCCAACCAAAGAAAATTATAACAAATCATGCCAGAGATTACCAGATGGCGAGAGGCAAATGTAAGAATCTTACTAACAGAAACCAAGNCCACTTACCATCATCAGAACCTAGCACTCCCACCTCAGTCAGTCCTGGATACCCCCAACACACCCGAAAAGCAAAACTCGGATTTAAAATCATATCTCATGATTCTGGTAGAGGACATTAAGAAGGGCATTAATAACTCACTTAAAGAAATACAGGAGAACACTGCTAAAGAAGTAGAAGTCCATAAAGAATGACAGGAAAACACTGATACACAGGTAGAAATCCTTAAAGAGGAAACACAAAAATCCCTTAAAGAATTACAGGAAAACAGAACCACACAGGTGATGGAATTGAACAAAAGCATGCAAGACCTAAAAAAGGAAGTAGAAACAATAAAGAAAACCCAAAGTGAGACAACACTGATGATAGAAAACATAGGAAAGAAATCAGGAACCATAGATGTGAGCATCAGCAACAGAATACAAGAGATAGAAGAGAGAATCTCAGGTGCAGAAGATTCCATAGAAAACATGGACACAACAATCAAAGAAAATGAAAAATGCAAAAAGATCCTAACTCAAAACATCCAGGAAATCCA
>NC_034611.1:12420463-12467044 GCF_900095145.1 Mus pahari | reverse complement strand
ATATGCCCCAGTACAAGGGAATGCCAGGGCCAAGAATTGGGTGTGGGTGGGTAGGGGAGCAGGGGTGGGGGGAGGGTATAGGGTACTTTCTGGATCCCTTTTGAAATGTAAATAAAGATAATATCTAATAAAAAAAATAAAAAAAAAAAAAAAAAAAAAAAAAAAAAAGAATATGACCAACCCTCCAACCCTGAATAGTAGAGATTAAAGGTACACAAAAGTGAGCCAAAATATTTCAACAAAGAATCAACACTGAACTGAAGAGTGAATAATATGCAGTTCTGTTACAGGCACTAGAGAGGCCAGAATGGCCACAGAGTAAGACACCAACAGTTGCAAAAAGCATGTGATGGGCTGGCTTCATGCGTTTAGGAGTAAGTCTAGTACACAGGGTACTAGAGGCTGCAGGGTACTTGTGTGGGGATCTGAGCCAGAGCTACAGGGCCAGTTCACCACACTAGCATTGAAACTGCCAGATGATGGCCAGATGTGTGCTGTAAGGCGAATTGTGAGTGTGTTCAGTCCTAGTCAGCTGTCAGCATCACTTATCCCTCCATTCAATAAAGCTAAACGATATTTCATCTTCTGATTGCTGCAACTCACATTGTGCATAGTCTTTCTCTGCTGTAATCTAATAACACATATGGCATATGTTATACTTTTAGTTTTCCTACAATTATGCAATCTTGATTAATTAAATGGGCTTTAATTACTGAACCCTCATTTTTCCAGAAAGAGTGTCTCCATAATAAATTTGAACTATTGGGTGTAGCAAGCCCATTACCAACCCATCACTCCGGAGGCAGAGAATTGTGAGTTTGAAACCTGAGCTTCATAATGAATTCCTGCTTCAAACAAAACAAACAAACAAACAAAACATTTATACATAAATCAGGGCTAGGGAAGAGACCTATTTTTCAGACTATTCATACACACCCATAAACTGGACATGTGGTGAAAGCTATAATCCCAGCATTCAATTCAGCAGATGAAGGCAAACCTTCAGATACACAGTACATACAAGGCCAGGACCGCATAAGACCTCCTTTCTTAAAAAACTCTCTCTCTCTCCTCTCTCTCTTTCTCATACACACACACACACACACACACACACACACACACACAGGGGGAAGGGGAGATGGGATAGGACTTGGATCTCTCTAAACATCAGTTTGCCCATCAGTAAGGAAAATATACCTATAAATCGATAAGATGGAGTTAAACATGTATTTATTAATCACACTCACAGAAAGTGATGAACGAGTAAGAAGTGTTAATCATTACTCTTGAATCTCATTGCCAAGCACGGTGCTCCATTCTTAGTTGACATTATAGCAAATATACTCAGGGTGGTTGTTAGTAAACTAACAGAAACACATCTTTCTCAAGACAGGCTATGAAGTGGAAGACCTTGTGCTTTGATGTTGGCAGCACAATGAGACATCTGGCTTAGTCAATCAAGTGGTCTTTCTTAAGATCTTGGCCTAATAGGCCCAGAAACAGTAATCATATTCACCTCACAGAGAGGCTCCACAGTATTGCTGAGGCTGATTGAAAATATGAGACCAAAATGCAGCTGCGATACAACATTACGGGGATAAGAAACCTTACAATAGAAGAAAGGCTGAAAGAAGGGTACTCAGTGGACTCTATAATCAGTCTGTCAGTCTCTCTCAGTTTTACCTTACTACCAATCCTTCCCTCCAGAGTATGCTCATGAAGACAGCCGAGCAGATTGTAGTGCCCTAAATTATCTGTTTGTAGTACACACCTCTCTTTCTCATATGTGTGTGTCTGCAGGCAACCAAGGGTCTCTATTCTTTCATATGTGTGCTTCTGAATGCTTGTCTAGGCATGTAACTAAGCCCCTCAGTGCACACTTTGGTTAATACATAAAACAATTAAAAGCACAAAGTTGACTAACTAGGACTTGGAGCTACAGATTACGACACAGATTTCTGTATTAGGTAAAGAAGGTTCCCCAAAGGCTCAAACAGGACTGCTGGACAACTGGGCTGTGTGGAAGGGATAGAAAAGGAGTAGAGGACAGTTGATCTGCCCAAGTCTGCTTCCCAGGTTACTGCACACATCATCTATGCACTAGCAAGTGAATATATATCACCCCTCCCCCAATTACAAATGAGTACTTTTACACTGGCGTCAACAAAAATACAAAACTAAAGATTCTCTATTGCTATGCCCACTCCAGGGAAGTCTGCCTGTTGGAGTCAAAAAGCCTGGAGGCAGTCACAAGGCAGAGTTTCAAGGAAACTCAGCCTCCTGGAATTTTGGCATTCTTATAACCCATACACTCAAACCCTATCCCCTCTTTAGTATGGTGTATGCTCTCTTTCAGTATTGTTTTATTATCAGTGCCTTTAAAGATTGAATTTTAACAGAGGTGACCCTTCACTAGTGTTCCAAAATCCTGGAAAATCCTTGAAGCCATTGAGCTTGGAATTCAGTAGAAATTCAGTGAGAAGGTTACCTATTCAGTAGCATTCAAATTTACTTCTATTAAAAACTAATTAGGCATTACAAAGAATGGAGCCAGAATAGCTCAGGACTAGTCTGCAGAGTGATTACTTAGGACAGTAGCCAAGTCTCGCCCAAACAAGGGAATACACAATGGCCTAGCGAAAGGGTGGGTTTACCATGAAAGAGTTAGGAAATCCCCCTGAGACAGGTTTTTTTCACTAGGCCCAAAGGAACAACATAATCAGGTACTTACTGAGAACCCCTGGTGGTGGGTTTAACAAAAGCATTACACATGGCTCCCTTCTTAGTGGTAAACAGCAGCCTGGTCCCTGCTATCTTTTGATATATACATCCCTTTTGTTTTGTGTCACTCTAACTCAGTGGATGTGTCCTGCCTAGCTTTTCTTGTTTTTCTTCTATATAAAAAGTTTGATGCTCAATTTAAAAAATTACACTCAGATTCAATTCTCTCTCTCTCTCTCTCTCTCTCTCTCTCTCTCTCTCTCTCTCTCTCTCTCTCGTCGAGTCTGTCTTTCTGCCAATTCCTGCCGACTCCATGTCCATCTGTCTGAGACTCTGATTAGCACGGATTGAGGAGGGCCTATTGAGCCCCGGTAAGTGGCACTCTATTTTCATGATGAAAATAGAAAGCATTTGGTTGTCACTACCCTAAAACACATGAGCTGTTATTGCTTCACTCTTCAGTTCCTTCTTACCTCCATCGCTTTAACCATCTTCCTGCTCCTCACCTACTCAGTAATTGTCCTCTTTCTGGTTCCTGGAGCCTGCAAGGTCTCCAAGGTAGCAAACACCTGGGCCTCTCTCTGTTTTCTAAACCTTGCTATACCCTCTGGAGTGCCCACAATATAGACATCTGCCTATGTCCACCAGGGCCCCACTGCACAGGCAACTCTCTACCTACTAATCCTGTAGCTCCTTTATGCACTCCTGGCCTCTATCATAATGCATCTCTCCCTTGGGTGGGGTTCCTGCTTGTTCCTCCTTGTCCCTCATGGCTACACTGTTCTATGTCCCTCAGCTCCCCCCTGGAGCCTGTTGGAACCCTCCCTATAGTGGGGTTTGTTTGGAACCCTTCCTCCTTTTCTCATCAGACTCAATTCCTCAGAGATTATATTAAAGCCTTGCTGTCTTACTGTAAACAGCTTGGCCTCAGTATGTCTCAGTGTCCAAAGATGGCACATTAAATTCCTGTTCTAAATTCCTGTAGATTTTAACAACTTCCCCCACTGCATAAGGACATGATCCCAAAGTCTCTTATCTCTAATATTTTACAATTTTCCATTTTTAAATCTTTTATCTCTTCAATTTCTCGGTGCTCTGTTCTCAATAAATCTTTTAATACTTTTGTGTAAACAGGTTTTATTTAAGTATTTGTAAGTTCATTGGGTATTGTTAAAAAAAATTGTAAACTCTGTAACAAGAAGCTTAAAACTTGTAAAAAAAAGTACCCAAGGTATTGTCGGGGGCTGCAGCCCTGTAGGTGCAACAATAATATGAACTAACCAGTACCCCCTGAGCTCAAGTCTCTAGCTGCATATGTAGCTGAAGATGGCCTAATTGGCCATCATTGGGAAGAGAGGCCCCTTGGTCTTGTAAACTTTATATGACCCAGCACAGGGGAAGGCCAGGGTCAAGTAGTGGGAGTGGGTGGGTAGGGGAGCAGGGGCGGGTAGGGTATAGGGAACTTTCAGGATAGCATTTGAAATGTAAATAAAGAAAATAATAATAAAGAAAAAAGAAAAAAGCTTTAAATGGGGCTCGCTTATAGTTTCAGAGGTTCAGTACATTACCATCATGGTAGGAAGCATGGCAGCTTCTAGGTAAACATAGTGCTAAAGGATCCAAGAGTTCTACATCTTGATCCACAGACAAGCAGAAGAGGACTGGATCCCACACTAGGCATAGCCTAGACATAGGAGACCTCAAAGCCCGCCTCCGCAGAGACACACTTCCTCCAACAATGTCACACCTCCTAATAGTGCCACTCTCCATGAGCCAAGCATGTAAGCACATGAGTCTAGTGGGGGTAGGGGTGGGGGTGGGACATACCTATTCAAAGCATCACATTTTGCTAGGTAAAAACAACAAAACACAGGAGGCTACATAGTGTATGGTCCCACCTATGTGAAATCCATAGAATAGCCAAACATGTAACTTACTAGTAATAGGAAGCAAGAGGCAGGTGCAAAATGTAGTGATTGGCGGTTTCTTTGGGATGGCAATAAAAACTTTCTGGGATTGGGTAGTGGCAATAGTTGTGCAAACTTGTAAATATGCTAAAATCAAAAAAATCAACTAAGGAAAAAAAATAAAATAAAAATAGATCCATTAAGAAAAATAATATTTTAAATAGCAACCATGTGACTTGCCTCCATTTTGTTTGCTAACTTCATCAAGATTGAAGCAACCATGTGACTGGTAGCCGTCTTTTCTAAATTTAAGGGGTATATGCAATAAAACTTAAAACTTCACCACCATGCTGGTTAAGGTAACAGTGTGATTTAAAGCAACTGAAGCACCAATTATAAAACGTCTTAGCCCTGCTGGGACCTCTGCTTATGATGGTAATCCTTTTAGTTTAAGGAGACAATAACAGGTCTCCAAATACTTGGATTAGAATCAATTATACATAATCAAGATTTATAAATTCCTAGCCGGGTGGTGGTGGCACATGCCTTTAATCCCAGCACTTGGGAGGCAGAGGCAGGCAGATTTCTGAGTTCGAGGCCAGCCTGGTCTACAAAGTGAATTGCAGGACAGCCAGGGCTATACAGAGAAACCCTGTCTGGCCCTTTAACTTGGGAATCTTTACTCTCTTTTATACCTATTATCCTTAGGCTTGGTTCTCATTGTGTCCTGGATTTTCTGGATGTTTTGGATTAGGAGCTTTTTTGCATTTTGTATTTTCCTTGATTGTTGTGTCAATGTTTTCTATGGCATCTTCTGCACCTGAGATTCTCTCTTCCATCTCTTGTATTCTGGTGATGATTGTTGCATCTATGACTCCTTGATCTCTTTCCGAGCTTTTCTCTCTCCAGTGTTATGTCCCTTTGTAATTTCTTTATTGTTTCTATTTCCATTTTTATATCCTGGGTGTTCAGGGTTTTTTTTTTTTTTTGTGCAGTTCCTTCACCAGTTTGGTTGTGTTTTCCTGTAATTCTTTAAGCAATTTTTGTGTTTCCTCTGTAAGGGCTTCTACCTGTTTACCTGTGTTCTCTTGTATTTCTTTAAGGGAGTTATTTATGTCCTTCTTAAAGTCCTCTATCATCATGATGAGATGTGATTTTAAATCAAAGTCTTGTTTTTCTGGTGTGTTGGGATAACCAGGCCTCACTGTGGTAGAAGACTGGGTTCTGATGATGCCAATTATCCTTGGCTTCTGTTGCTTATGTTCTTGAACTTGCCTTTTACCATCTGGTTATCTCTAGTGTTAGCTAGTCTTGCTGTCTCTGTCTGTGGCTTGTCTGTCCTGAAAGCCTGTTTGTCAGTATTCCTGGGAGACCAGTTCTCTCTGGGAGGAATTTACGTGTGGAGAGCTATAGTACAGGGTCAGCTCTGGGGTGCAGACAGAAACCAGAAGGATCCTGTTTCCAGATGATCCTTGGTTCCTATGTCCTGATGGCTCTAGGAGTGTTCCTCTTGGTCCAGAATTTGGAAAGAAGTGATGGTCTTACCTGTGCTTGCAGGTGTGTAGGCACTCCAGGGAGACCAACTCTCTTTGGCAGTATTTGAGTGTGTAGTTCTGTGGCATATGATCAGCTCTGGGCACAGACAGAAACCGGAAAACTCCTATCCCAGGCAACTCCTCTGTTCCTGTGTTCTGAGAGTTCCTTTGAGCAGCAGTGATGGTCCTACCTGCACTGACAAGCTTGTCTGAACTCCTGGGAGGCTAGCTGTCTCCTAGCTATATTTGGCTTTGGACCCCTGTGGCAAAGGATCAGCTCCAGGCACACCAAATTATCACTTTTCTAATGTTTTCAGAGCTATGCTCATAGTCATACTAAATATAGATATAATTTATTTAGTAACAAGCTTTATTTAGCCTCATATATGTTATCAAGGTTAAGCCTAACTCAAGTAACAAAAACATAGTACAGTTTATTTAAAATCATGTATACTTAACAGATAATAGTCTTTAAAATCTTCAGAGATTTGCTGAAAATAGCATTTAAAATGTTTAACAAAAAAATTTCCCATGCTAGACAGAATTGCCAGCTCCTAGAGTTGACCCTAAATTGTCCAAAGAAGGTGTCACCTAGATTGTGATAATGCTACCCACTGGGAAAAGAATCGTTCCATGCCTTGCCTGCTGCTAAGGTTCTACCCAAACTGAGAATACTTTTGAGTAGGTTGCCCTACTCTGCTGGCTAAGGTAAGTTCATTTTCCCAAATTTCTTCTCAAAGGAAAATCTCTTGAGATCTGGGTCTGGCAGCTTAAGGGCAGTTGTGCTGTTTGTGACAGCTAATGATTAAATATTGTGCTATATGACAGGTAAAGACTTATGAAATCTGCCCCCAACTAAGCATGGAAAGCATGGAGCTTAGGGTAACCACCAAGCCAAAGTTCTCTTATCATTTTAATTGATATATAGAACATTTGGATTATAGTTCCTGCTGAAATTTATCCTGCTCAGATCCCAATAGTCAAGAAAGCAAAGCTAACTAGTTTTGTTGGAAAACAAGACACTTATAGCTACATTTCCTTCATATTTAAAAATCATGCCTCAGGCCTCAGGCCTCACTTTCCTTGGTCTTCAGTTGAGAACGACAGTTTACTTTGCAGCCAGACTCTGAAAAGTGATAAACTCACAAATTCCTTTAACGCCCCCCCACAAGTTTTGGGGGTTCCCAAGCTTTTACTATGACTCCACTGCTCTTTCTATAATATGGATTTTAGTACAATGCTAACACATTGAAAACATTTACCACTTTTTGTAAACTCAAAAAAAAAAAATGATGTAAGCTTGAAAGAATTGAGTTGGATCCACCTCTTAAAGATCAGTTGGACTCCAGAGAAGTACGCCTTTCCACCGACAGCTCTTGCTACCATGCCTATTGCCTATTAGTGAGGATAAACTCTTTCTCCCCTAGTCTTGGGACTCCCCTCTCCCAACTACCAGGACTATGTATGGGCCTGGATTTTGAATCATAAATCCAAGATAAAAATTTTTTCCTAAGGTCTTTAACTTTACTTTCTGTCACTTGTCTATATCTGTTTCAACTAATTTCCAGTCGACTAAAGACTACAAACTGTACTTCCCTAGCCCAGGCAGTTCCACCGAACCTGAGCAGCAAGTAAAACAGAGATCATACCACCTTGTCCTTTGACTAGTATCCCAACCTTCCTGCCTCACCCCCAGACAGCAATACCCCAAATTAGGCAGGACATAGCTATGAAAGAAAGTAGCTGCCCCTTCATTATGGATCAAAGACTGGAATGTTAAATCCCAAACCTAGGGTATCTCAGAACCTGTGGCTCCTCCCAGCACTTCTCACCCTGCCCCTATTCTATAATCTCTCCCTCCCAGTGGCTGGGCATCTGCTTTCCTTCCCTCAATCTGATCCCTATATAACTCAAGCTTTTTAGCTACACTCTTGTTCCTCTGGCCAAGTCACCTCTCTTGGTAGGTGGCTCCTCTCTTGCTCTCCCTTCTCCCAAACCCCACAGTCCAGTTTGTCCTCTGTCAAGCTTCATCCTAGACTCTTTCCTCTGGTGGCTTCCACTCATATCTAGAATAAAATATCTACTTATCCATGCTTCAGTGGTAATCATGTCCTCCTCCTTTGAGCTCACTTTTTTCATTCAATATATTTTCAATGGGCACCTGATTACCAATATTGAATTGGTAGAAGAAATCCTTCAGTCTATGCTTCCAGATCTACCCACAAATAAGCAAGATTCATCTCTACACCTCATTCTGTCAGTTTCCCACCATTACTTCTTGTCACCTTCTCACCAAGGCATGGCTTAAAGTGACAAAAAAGAGCACAGAAATTTGTGGGAGCCAAATACATGCTCAGAATAGCAAGGGATGATTAATACTGACTTCTTTCAGAAAAAAAAAAGTCAGCGTAATTAAATGGTTGCTCACTATCTCCTGATAATTTTTATATTATCTTTTCTCCCAATAAAAAGAGTGTTTTAAATTTCTTTACTTTATCAAAATGTCTGCATCTTTTCAAAGAGTATATTATTCATCATTTCCTTTTATTTCCAGAAAGGAAAAAGAAAATGATTTGTCCATAAGTTAGTTATTTTGAAAATAAGTAGATGCATAAATTACTTTTAATGAGACACCTGAAGCTGTTCCTGAGATAGAGAACTAACATAAATATTATGTGACCTCTAAGGTTTCCCACTTAGAATTCCATGATGCTAACCCTCTTCTTGCCTTCTCTTATTTTTTTTTCTTTCCAGAAATATTGACTAAATCCCCACTTGGTACAAGAAACCATGCTAAGAATTAAAATGAAATGCTTCCTTAAGAAGCTTATTATTTGGTACCCAAGACAAACACTTTCACAATGACAGGGATGCTGTGTGGTACCTCCTGAATGGTTCTCTAAGTGAAATACTTGAGGGGTTTTTTGGTTGTTGTTGTTATTATTGATTTTGTTTATTTGTCTTTTAACATTTGATGGTTTAAATAAAGTAAGCATGAGTTCACGGCTGGTGAGAAGCCAGAGAAAAGATTCATGGGATGGAGAACTGCTTGCCTGGCGCATAAAAAAAATGGAGATTTATACAAATTCAAGAGAAAAAAATAAGCTACTACACATGAATTCTTGAGAAATGACCAGTGTAACTTGGGGAATGTTTAGGGAAGGGTGCAAACTGTACTTTACTCATAAGAATTTTAAAACTAAAAAGACAATGGCCAAGAAGGATGGCAAATTCATTTGAAACTCATCACCACAGCCCCACACACAGAGGCAGTCTGGGAGTGAGGTCCTCCTATCACATGGACTTATACAAAACAAATCTACATCATCAAAGGGATAGACCTTTCCTGTCCTGCTCACCACAGGACTGAGTCTATGACTTATTTGTAAATTGACTAATTTAGAAAATACTTCTAGAGCATTCATGGTGGGTTTTGGCCTGTGGACAAGACTTTGTTTACAATTTCCTGCAGGCAGAGGCATTTCCTGTGATCTTGAAATGACCTTCAGAATCAGTGAGCAAGGGAAATACTTTGTAAATCACTGTGGTAGGGGTGGGTGGGCTGTGTAGGGGTGGGTCAGGATGGGTAAGGGTTTGGGGTTTGATTATTAGGCTTACAGAGGCTCAAGAATTTCTTACTCTAAGATGCAGCCCTGCCTGTTCTCAAAGGCCCTCCAAGCACAGCATAGCAGTGGAGAGGTCGTTATGGGAGAATGTCTTACCATAGGTCAACTGACAATTTTCAGTTTTCAAGATGAAACTATCTTGAGACAAATAACTGTTCTTTGCATAAAACTCTATATGAGTAAGACCTCTGTATTTCCCATTTTTCCATCCCTGTGTTAATTGAATAATTACTCTTAGGCTTTGTTACTAGCCCTTGAATATGAAAATTAAATGATCATTTTGTTTATGAGTTATAGTAAGATTGAGACATACTTAAACCTTTAAGATTTTATATTCTAATTTCAAGTGTTCACAATGATTCCCCTTAAAGATAATCATGTCTTGAGTACACTATTATATTATAGAAAGCATGGTAGAGAGTGAAAGTAAAAAAATCAAAGACATCTTCCAATCTTGAGGTATTCTATTGTGAGATAAAGTAAGGCAGGTGGATAAACACAACTGATTAAGTACATCATTAGATGCTGCATCAACAACTTGTGTCCTGTGAAAGGTGATGATAAAAGAAAACACCCTGGAGGACACGACACAGCTTCTGAGAATGCTAAGTGGACTTTAGTCACCAGTGCCTTGATGTAGGGAAATACAGAAAGGCTGCACTATCTGAGAAAACTGGAGGCCAAAGAGAAAACAGAGAGTACTATTTGCAGGGCCTAGTAGGGTTCTGTGTGGTGGGGGACAACTTCAATATCAATGAATCTCAGAGGAAGCAAGGAAGGCCACATTAGCCTCTCTGTACAGACTGGCCTCACTTGAACACTGGGCCTGCAGTCATTTCAGTGAGACCTGTGACTCTTTAAAGCAGTCTGTAAGAAGGTACCAAGGAGTGAGTTCATGGGCATGTTCAGACTTTGGGTCTCATTCGTTTCACCATGGGATATTGTTTAGTTCCAAGCATTTTATAATAATATCATTTTAAAAAAAAAAAAAAGAAAGAAAGAAAAGAAAAGAAACACATAGTAAGAGAGAAAAGGCACTGAGGTCTGTAGAAGAAAAGATGGTTTGAGGCCAAAGTAGAGAATCCACAGTATACTGTAGAAGGATTTAGAATTTGAGGATGGTTAGTCTGATCTGTGGTACAAACATCTTTATGTCTTTTGTTTTTCCTTAGTGTTTACCCAAAGAATGTGTTTTTAATCTTTCTCAAAAAGAAAAAAGGTAAGAAGCAAGAGGAGAAGTAGGAAGAGAAAGGTAGAGATGAAGAAGGTAAGGGGTAGGATGGAAAGGAGGCGCTGAACTGAGGCAAAAACATTTTTGAAGGTATTAACTATGCACTAAACCTGAGGAGCACTGAGCTTCTTCAGTTAGTATTCCTGAGTGTCCCTCTGCCTCTGACCATGGTGTTGCTTTGAAGAGAAGAGTCAGGCACTGCTGTTCTGCCTTGAAAAATCTATTTAGTTCTTAAAATAAGTATCAGTTGTTTACATTGAACTTTGAAATCCCTGTGTCTCCTTCACATAGGTAGGGTTTTTATTTTCAATAACTTATGTGTACAAGTTCATGACAGGTCATCTTAGAAATAGGTAAGAGACATCACTTCTGATGGTGGTGACCTTGGCTCAGAGACTTGTTAATGGTGACCTTTAAGCTTATTAGGTTACTACAATTATATCGTGAATCACTATGTTTCTATTAAATGCAGATACTAACTCATTTTTAATTATTTCACCCTTATAAACAGGTGCATATTACTGCATGAAATTAGGTAGTTTAGAAAGCTTGGAGCTTGTAGTGCACAAGGTGCTGCAAGATTCACTCCAGTAGCACCCTGGAGGAATCAAGAATCCTCCCAAACACCATCTGCATTGAGAACCTCACAATATTCGAAGCGGGTCCCTGCAGATGTAATCATTAAGTTCTTATTGGGGTGGGGCAGGCTTAGTTCAATGACTAGTGTATTATAAGAAAGACACAAACACTGCAAGTAGCAAAATTCATTTGACAATGGCAATAGGTTCCTAAGTAATGCTGCTGAGATCTGAGGATCATTAGCAACCACTCTCAGCCAGGAGAAGCCACTTGGCATAAAATCCCACAGAGTTTAAGGGTACCAGGGCTCAGTCAACTCTGAAATGCCTAAATTCCTGTTGTATTAAAAGTACCAGGTTTGTGGCCACTTGTTACATCAGCTGATGGAAGTTAGTACGAATAATAAATAAGAACATACACATTAATTCAAAAAGTTGGTCAAATGTTTTCATTATTCAAATAGGACTTTGTTGTTGTTCCAAACCTTGCATGGCTAAAGCTGCAAAAATGGCAAACATTCCATGGTATGTATTTTTGTCTTTTATTATACATAGAAAGGGCAGAAAATAGTATCTTAGAGCATAGAAATAAAGGAAAACAGGCTACGGGTATTGAAGGGAAGTAAGAGTGATGAGAAACCCAAAGGAAGCATGTGTAGTGTAGTCACCATGAGCTTTGGTCTATGGTCACTAAGCTCTCAGAAGGTGAGAGCAGCTGGCAGCCCTGCACCCGCATGCAGTTGTGCTGCAAAGATTTGCTCTCTGAGAACGCTTTAAGGAGCCTGGTTGAGATAACCTTGCTTTTTCCTTTTGTGATGTGTCTAAAGAAAATGTGTGCCCAACATCCAGAAAAGCAATGTCTCAAGGTGCACCCTAGCCAGTTGCTACCTCTGGGAGTATAAGGACCTTGTGCAGGGCACTTCTCGTGCAGCTGCTGGGTCCTCCCATCCTCCGTGTAGCCTTCCGGCCTTCATCTGTCCAAGCTGATGCAACAGAAAAGCAATTGTTGCTGTCTTCTGGGGGACCTCTTTCTGCTGTGCATTGTTCCATTTTCAGAGTCACTTTCTACTTTTTTGAGACTCCTGATTCTTTCAGAGCTAAGAAAGCAGACTCTCTCTCACACCTGTTTATATTTGGAGAATGGAAAGTCATGAGTGCTAGAAGTGTTTTCCTCATCAAATTACTGGAAGGATGAGCAATGATTTCTTCAGGCCCCACTCTGTTTTGAGCATCAAATATTAGGATTTAATGGTCAGGGCATCAAACACTGGCATTTGATATGTCAGTATGGTACATATCTCTTAATCAACATTTGGTTGCTTTATATATGTGGTCACTAAACTTATTTTAGCTCTAACTCAGCACTAATTATCTCTTCCTTTCAAATGATGGTATTTTAGTATCAAAAACAACAAAAAGTAAGGAGATTTCACATTAGAAAGAAATCACAAGGGTTAATATGACAGAGTGTAGGAAGAATAAAAATTGAGAGCCAAGTGAAATACTCACTAGCCATCAGATGTGGGGCATAAGATAGGGTTACCTATGATGTCTGGAAAGAGTGGATTTGGCAGGCCTGTCACATGGAAAGGCCTGTGGCTTCTAGTTGACCATATTATGCTAGAGGTCAAGTCTGAACAAGGTCTTGAAGTCTGAACTCCTTGTGAGGGGGAAAGGAGAATGAAGAAAGTCATGCCCAGGTAAAAAGGACATAAGCAATATGCAACAGAATCTTTTCAGGTGATAAAAGATGCTCTTATTTCACAAAATCTTGCAAGAGGATAGCTATAAGAGCAAATTGGTAACATTTTGGGGTTGACGTTGGAGGGTAAAGCTGCTAACAAAACAACTTGTTTTTTGTTTGTTTGTTGTTTCTGGGGGTTTTGTTTTGTTTTGCTTTTCCTTGTTTAGCTTTGCTTTTTTTATTAGGCAATTAAAATTGCTGAAAATTTACCAATGTAGACATGTAATTAAAATAAAGCTTTTAGAATATTTCCTCTTTTTCTTCTCACAGGTTTAAGAGGAAAAACTACCTAATAAAATATTGAAGGTCAAAACTGAAGTTACAACAAAGATAAATATGAAAAGAAAAGTCCAAGTGAAGTCAAAGTGATGCTGATAATTTTGGTGGTTGATGTAGTATAGTTTCTGCTGCTGAAATAAAACACTGACCAAAACCAACTTGGGTAAGAAAGGTCTATTTGTCTTGCAGCTTACAGATCCTTATCGAATTAGGCCAGAGGAACAAACTGAAGCAGAGGCTATGGAAGAATGCTGCTTACTGGCTTGCACAGCCTGCTTTCTTGTACAACTCAGGACTACCTGTGCAGAGGGAACACTGCCCACAATGGGTTGGGCACTCCTTGTCCATCGCTTAAGCAAGAAAATGGCCCCACAGATGTGCCTGCCGGTCAAGAGAATGGAGGCAAATCCTCCACAGGGATTCTGTCTTCCCATATGAATTCCCATGTGGATGAACACTACTCAGCTTAGTGTATGATTGTTCCAAAGTGGTAGGCCTGCTGTGCTCCCTGCCCTGCCATGCTCCCTGCCCTGCCATGCTCCCTGGTGCTACCTCTGCATTGTTCTTCTGTTATGCCCTGCCCTCACATCTCCATTGCCTTCACTATTGCATCACCTCCCTAATTCGGGCTCTCCTTTGTGCTGGTACTCAAAGTAGAAATTTTCTGAGAGTTCAACTTGTCACCAAACTCATCCCCTTGGGTTTCATTTTGCCTGTTTAGCCATATTTCTGCTGATTATCTGTTAGGGAGAGGACATTGAATATTCAAATGTCCTCTATGTAGGAAAGCTCAGGTCATTGACTATTCAAATTTTCAAGATGAGGCTGTGAACATAGCCCAGCAGTAGAGAGCTTGTCACAGAAAGAGTGACGCTAAATTCAATACTTAGCACCATGAAAACAAGACATTTCAAATCATATACACAACATTCCCACACTGGGTCTGCAATACTTTTAGGCTCAATTTAGAAGTTCCATCCTGTTCTTCAAGTTGGGGCCTGGCTGTTGCCTGCAAGTGAGACTCTAAGCAATAATTAACATAATGTCATTTTTAAGGCTGGGAGTTCTGAGGTGGAAAGTCTGTGCAAACCTCTGAAGACCAAGGCTACCTCCTGCATAAACGATCACCCCTTAAACAGCAAGGTGATAGGGATTTCTTAGCAGGCCCTAAGCTTAAACCAGTGCTAGGCTAGGAATGGCTGCCTTCAGCACCTAGGAAAGAGCACTTGATGTAAATCTTTGTCTATGACATATTCTGCTCTCAAAGTTCCCTTTAGACTCCATTCTTCATTGCCTTATAAACTTACTTTAACTCTACAACTTTAGTAAAGACACTAATATTTCAGCAAACATTCTCACTATTCACATAATACTTTCCAGGCTTAAACATTGGACGCCTTTGTGACATATCAAGCAGGCAGCATGAAAATAGGGCATAAAATTGATAGTGAAAGATTTACTGAGCCATCAATGAGTAGCCCATGATGTGCAGCCCCAGTGAAGGACAGGACCTGACAGGAACGCACTCGGGCTCAGCAGCAGCAGCACATCACTCCTAAAGAACATCAAGACCAGATTACCTTTCACAGGTGAAGATGGATTCTGAGGCGCTGCCTGGATCTTTGACGATGATCTTCTCACAGTACCAGTACTGGGATTTGTCACTGGCCTCACAGTGCAACAGCACCTTCTGCAGGTTTCCTAGAGACACTGCTTCGATCTGAAATGCATCAATCTGGTGGAGAAAAGCCCCATGGAAATAACTAGAGTCCAACAAATGATAAATGCTGGCAATAAAAGTAGCCCAAGGCTTCCAGGAGCAGCACAGCTCTTGAGGAGAGAAGATGTTATCACAGTTAACAGCACAGTGGGCAATAAGGAAAGGAAACATAAGCAAATTACTTTCTATCTATTAAAAATGTATTTCTAGCTATTTTTTTCTTTCCAATTTTTTCTTTCATTGGCCTTTCAGATGTGAAAGAAAACTGTAAGTAATGAAGGTGCTTCCAGCTACAGACCCTGAGAAACTGCTGTTCAGGAAGCACTGGCAGCGTGGCCCTGCCCATGTATGCAGATACCTGCATAGGCATGGGAGACCAACTTGCCTGTCTCACTTTCCTTCCCTTCTTTCTTCAGTATTGCCTCTCATGTGCCTCCCTCTGTAAATATACTGTGCTGGAGTTTGTCGTGAGAGTACCCTGTAATCTTCATTCCTAAACAGAATCAGTTTATCACATCAAAATTTTGCTGACCTCTTTTAGAGATGTAAGACCTGGATGAAATGTTCTGGTTAGAATAAAGAAAACTCCTCCCCGCTGCCCTTCCTCATGACTATTGGTTTATCTGAGGAAAGTGTCATGAATTTAATTAAATTTGACAAGTGTCAGGAAATGACAGCTGTTAGTTACTGTTACTCTATTTCCTAATTTAAAAATCAAAAGAAAACAGTGGACTCAGAATTGTTTGCATTGCTTTCAAGGACTATGCAAGTTAAAAGTTCAACTTAGTCACTGCAAATATCTTGAGTCTAAACTGTGGGTTGGTATTGCTAAAAATCTTTCTCTTGCTTCAGCTAGACTAAGGCTGCAGAGAGCTCAGTGAGGAGGTTTCTGTGATTTGTTAGAGTTAATTTTACATCCAGCCACTTTGCTGAAGTTGTTTATCAGCTGTAGGAGCTCTCTGACAGAATTTTTGGGGTTGCTTATATATACTATCATATAATCTGCAAATAGTGGTATCTTGACTTCCTCCCTCCAAATTTGTACACCTTCAATCTCCTTTTGTTGTCTAATTGCTCTGGCTAGAACTTCGAGTACTATATTGAATAGGTAGGAAGGAAGTGGGCAACCTTGTCTTTTAATAGAATTGGTTTGCTGTATATTCATTCCTTTTATTATATTGACGTATGAACCTTGAATTCCTGATCTCTATCATACTTTTACATAAAGGGGTGTTGTACTTTCTCAAAGACTTTTTCAGCATGTAATGAGATGACCATGTAGGTTTTTTTTTTTTGAGTTTGTTTATATAGTGGATTACAATGATGGATTTCCATATACTGAACCATCCCTGAACCCCTGCTCTGAAGCCTACTTGATCACAGTTGGTGATCATTTTGATGTGTTCTTGAAATTGGTTTGCAAGAATTTTATTGAGTATTTTTGCATCAGTTCTCATAAGGGAAATTGTTCTGTAGTTCTCTTTCTTCATTGTTGTTGTTGTTGTTGTTGTTGTTGTTGTTGGTGNTGGTGGTGGTGTGTGTGTGTGTGTGTGTGTGTGTGTGTGTGTGTTAGGTATTAGTGTAACTGTGGCTTCATAGGAAGAATTGGGTAGTGTTCCTTCTGTTTCTATTTTATGAAATAGTTTGAGAAGTATTGAAATTAGATCTTCTCTGAAGGTCTGATAGAATTCTGCACGAAAGCCATCTGGCCTTGGGCTTTTTGTATTTTTTCATTTTATTTATTTATTTATTTATTTATTTATTCATTCGTTCATTCATTTATCTATTTAGGTTAGAAGACTTCTAATGACTGCTTCTATTTCTCTGGGCGATGATGGGGCTATTTAGATGGTTTATTTGATCCTGATTTAACTTTGGTACCTGGCATCTCTCTAGAAAATTGTCCATTTCATACAGGTTTTCCAATTTTGTTGAGTATAATTTTGTAGTAGGATCTGATTATTTTCTTAATTTCCTCATTTATTTATTTATTGGTTATGTCTTGCTTTTCATTCCTGATTTGGTTAATTTGGATACTGTCTCTGTTCTCTTTGGTTAGTCTGGTTTATCTATCTTGTCTGATTTTCTCTAAGAACCAGCTCCTAGTTTTGTTGGTTCTTTATATGGTTCTTTTTGTTTCTACTTAGTTGCTTTCAAACCTGAGTTTGATTATTTCCTGCAGTCTACTCCTCTTCAGTGTATTTTCTTCTTTTTGTTTTAGAGCTTTCAGATAAGCTGTTAAGCTGCTATTGTGTGATCTCTCCGATTTCTCTATGGAGATCCTCAAGGCTATGAGCTTCCCTCTTAGCACTGCTTTCATTTTGTCCCATAAGATTGGATAAGTTTTGCCTTCATTTTCATTGAATTCTAAAAAGTCTTTTATTTCTTTATTTCTTCCCTGACCAAGTTATCATTGAGTAGATAGTTGTTCAGCTTCCATGTGTATGAGGGCTTTCTGTTGGTTTTTTTGTTTCTTTGTTTTGTTTGTTTGTTTGTTTGTTTGTTTTGCTACTGAAGACCAGCATTAGTCCATGGTGGTCTGATAGAATACACAGGATTAATTCAGTGTTCTTGTATCTGTTGTGGTTTGTTTTGTTTCTGAGTACATGGTCAGTTTTTCAGAAGGTACTGTGAGGTGCTGAGAAGAATATACATTCTTTTGTTTTGGGTGAAATGTTCTGTAGATATCAGTTAAATCCATTTGGTTCATAAATTCTTTTAGTTTCTCTCTGTCTCTGTTTAGTTTCTGTTTGGGTGATATGTCCATTGGTGAGAGTGGGGTGTTGAAATCTACGATTATTGTGCAAGGTTCAATGTGTGGTTTGAGCTTCAGTAACATTTCTTTTACAAATGTGAGTGCCCTTTCATTTGGGTCATAGATATTCAGAATTGAGTGTTCTTGGTGGATTTTTCCTTTAATGAGAATGTAGTATCCTCCCCCATTTTTTTTTTTTTGATAACTTTTAGTTGAAAGTCTATTTTGTTGGATATTGGAATGGCTATTCCAGCTTGTTTCTTGGGACCTTTTTACTTTGAGTTAATGGCTGTTCTTGTCACTGAGGTGTGTTTGCTGTATGCAGCAACATGCTGGATCCAGTCTGTTTGCTTATGTCTTTTTGTTGAGGAATTGAGTGCACTGATGTTGAGAGATATTAGGGACCAATGATTGTTGGTTCCTGTTATTTTTGTTGTTAGAGGTATGATTATGTTTGTGTGTTTCTCTTCTTTGGGGTTTGTTGTAGAAAAGATTAGTTTCTTGCTTTTTCTTGGTTGTAGTTTCCCACCTTGTGTTGGACTTTTCCTTCTATTATCCTCTGTAGGGCTGGATGAGTGGAAAGATGTGGTTTCAATTTGGTTTTGTCTTAGTTTCTCCATCTATGGTATTTGAAAGTTTTGCTGGGTATAGAATCTTAGGCTGGCATTTTTGTTCTCTTACAGTCTGTAGAACATCTGTCCAGAATGTTCTGGCTTTTAGAGTCTCTGTTGAGAAGTCTGGTGTAATTCTGACAGGTATGCCTTTATATGATACTTGACCTTTCTCCCTTACCACTTTCAATATTCTTTCTTTGTTCTGTGTGATGAGAGGAATTTCCTTTCTGGTCTTATCTGTTCAGTGTTCCGTATGCTTCTTGTATGTTTATGGGCATTTCTTTCCTTAGGTTAGGAAAGTTTTCTTCTATAATTTTAATGAAGATGTTTGCTGGCCCTTTAAGTTGAGATCTTCACTCTCTTCTATACTTATTATTATTAGGTTTGGTTTTTTTTCATTGTGTCCTGGATTTCTTGAATGTTTTGAGATAAGAGCATTTTGCTTTTTGTATTTTCCTTGACTGTTGTGTCGATGACTTCTATGTTATCTTCTACTGCTGAGATTCTCTCTTCTGTCTCTTGAATTCTGTTGGTGATGCTTGCATCTGTGATTCCTGTTCTCTTTCCTAGGTTTTCTATCTCTAGGGCTGTCTTTTTGTGTTTTCTTTAATGTTTCTATTTTCAATTTTAGATCCTAGACAATTTTGTTCATTTTCTTCATCTGTTTGATTGTGTTCTGTATTTCTTTAAGGGAGTTTTTTATGTCCTCTTATCTTTATGAAATGAGAATTTTGATCTGAATCTTGCTTTATAGGTGTGTTGGGGTATCTAGGACTTGCTGTGGTGGGAGAACTGGGTTCTGATATTGCCAAATCAAATTGGTTTCTTTTGCTTATTTTCTTATGCTTGTCTCTTACCATCTGGTTATCTCTGGTGTTATCTGGCCTCTATGTCTCTGACTGGAGCCTGTCCTTCCTGTGAGCCTTTGATCCTGTGATCCTGGATGTGTCCATATACCTGGGGAGTCATGCTGCAACTGGGGTGTGGGATTTAAGGAAACAGATCCAGAGCAGAGTCTCTGCTCCCAGCAGAGGTGGAAACCAGAAGGTGCACAGGCCTCTGACTAGACAGGGAATCTGCATCCAAGGGTCGCAGGGGTCCCAGTATGCCAGGTATCGGGGCAGAGTTTGGGGATCTCAACTATGTTCCTGGATATGTCAGATACCTTGGGAGTCAAAGTACAACTGGAGTGTGGGCTGTGTGGGTGTGGAACCCGGAACTCATGAGGGTCTCTGGCTGGGCCACAAAGTTACAGTTATGAGGTAGCAATGAAACAGTTTTGTGATTGGGGGTCACCACAACATGAGGAACTGTATTAAAGGGTCACAGAATCAGCAAGGTTGAGAACCAATAACCTAGAAAAATGCTGAGTTCATTAGGAGCATGTCCATGTATATTCTCCTTTCACTCTTTCAATTCAGCTTGTTTTTCTTACAGTTCTAATTTAATGCATTTTCTTTGTCCTATTGTTCACTATAGATTTTGCACATCCCATTTGTCTTTCAAGAACAAACTAAAAAACAAGAAAAGAAGAAAGAAAGAAAGAAAAACACTTTAAAAATGGACAAAAACAAGACCCTTGAGGAAGTAGTCAGAATTAAATGTGCTCTAGAGCTCAGCTGAAGACAGACAAGCACCTTTCCCTTCTTAAAGTTCACATGGCTACATCAAAAGGAATTTTGTAGAAACTTACCTGTCCTCTTTGAAACCGTACAGGCATGTTGGATCTGTGCAACAGTCGAAGGCCAGAGTCTCCCCTTTCCCCATAGAGACACAGGGAGACTTCAGACTCAGTTTTTGCTTGTTTCAACTGCCCAGTATACACATCCACATGGTATCTCACTACTGACAAAGCAATGGGGAGAGAAATCAAAAGGAAATCTATTACATTGGAATTCAAGCAAACAGAATCTGGATCTACACGTTTTCTGACAATAGCCAAAAAACTTGCCTGGCATATGCGCTGTCTATATTTCAGCCTACTGAAAAAACTTTGACCCTTCCATTTTAATTTTATTTCTAAATAGACATTTTTCAGATGGAGAAATAAAATATTACTTGAAAGGCTAGTATACAAATAACATAGTAAGATACTTTATCATTAGCAGGGAGAAAGACCTGATTTTATATGTAATATCTAATGTTTAAATGATTCCAACAGTTCTGAGGAAATAAATCAAGATTGCAGTGATGGGTAAGTGGCCAGGTGGCTCTAGAAAAGCCAGACAAGGCACAAGGATGACATTTCTTATCTTCACAGCCTTAGGTTTTGTGACTCTCTCTGGATCATAAGAACTATTTTGAGATATGCTTAATCCCATATCCTCCAGTGACCAAAGCTGTGACACTGAATAAGTCACTTCTTAATTAGTAAAACAAGAATCTCAGAAGCAGAAAAAATAGTCTCCAAATGCATAGTTTAGAAGTAAATTCAAGCACCTACAAAACAGTGAGCATATGCAACATAGGCTACCAAAGATTAATAACACACATGGAAAAACAGGCTCTCCTTCTTTCATTACAGGAAGCTCACAGACAATGTCCCCTTCAGCCTGGTTCCGAGAGAGACACACATTTGCAACAAAATTTAGGGTCTTCTTGCTCTTCACATTTTCCATTGTCACCTGGGATTGAAAGGAACAAGGGTCAAATAGAGTGATTTATATTTTTTCATCCATCTCTACGTACAAACACACCACAAAGGATGCTCAAAGTGGCCACTATTGTGGCAAGAGGATTGTTGTTAGCAGTGGTTGGCTAGCAGCATTGGCCAGATCTTTATTTTATTTTATAAATTATTTGACATGTATTTTGCTAAATGACTTATTTTTAAAAAATAATCTTTTTAACCATTACCAAGCAGTTTGGTAAAATTCTCACAATTTTATCCATACCAAAACGTGAACTGGGCATTTGTAATGGGACTTTGTCCAAGTGAATTCTCAATTTCATCTGTAGCAAGTACCAAAGAAGAAAACTACTGGAGAAACTCAAAAGGAGAATATGTTTTTCATGTTAATCACCAAATCAAACTCCACAACAGAATGTTGTAAAGTTTCTAACACCTTGCAAGTACATTCTGACACATGCAGGCTGTAGAGAAGCCCAAAGAATGCCTGCTCATCCTCACACAGCTGCAGTGCCCTTGCCTCCCTGCTAGCAGATAATCCTCAGAAGCCTTGCTCCTTTGGACTGTTTTCCCTTTTCTTTATATCCTCATAGATCACCGTGACAGAAGGAACTTCACAAGTGTTTCTCTTTTGAACTACATAAAGGATGAAATCCCCATCTTATGATAAAATCCCAGTTAATGGTCTCTAAAAGGCCTCATCTCCCCTTTCCACCATCACTTGTTCTGCAAGGGCAACTGAGGTCACTGTCCAAGGCTCTTTCTCAGACTCCTCTGCTAGACCCACTATCCAATTTATTCCAATGCTCTTACATTATACAGTTCTACTCACTCATATTCCTTATGATGCTCCTCCCAGTGACCACTTTCTAAATCCCTGCCTTGTGCAGGTATTTCAAGTTGAACACATAAAATTGGAGCTACGAATCAAGGACTGACACATCAGGGAGGACATGTGACATGCTGTTATCTTCTTTGATTTAATACACTTGTTTCCCCTTCTATTTACTTGCAAACTGAACAAATGCTGAGCAACTTTCATTGTAGGAATGCACCACATTGTCATTATTCATTAATCAGCTAATGACACCTAGACTGATTACATTTCCCATCTATTTAAAATACGGTTCAGTCTCTCTTAAAATCCAAAGTCTCCCTCACCCAAGACACTAGGACCATATAGGTAAAGGGTTGAGATAGGCTCTATCTTACTTCTCCATGTTCAGTTGAGTTATTTGGGTGTGTCTGCGGCAATACTCCCCCACCCCTGCAGTCAGTTTTCAAAGAACAACCCATTGCCTTAGAAACAGCCTGGGTTGTTTGAAGATTTTCAGGGACCCCCTTAACAATTGAATGCATCTCAGTCTTGATACTGGGAAATTCATTTAGTGACAAGTGACGGCCACTTGGGATTCTGTCACCCCCATTTTTAGGAGAACTCATTAGGGTCACGTTTATATATTTGAAGAGTTCCCACAGCAATAGGTTTCCATATTGTTGCTCAAATGCCTTTTAATTCTAGTTGTCTCTCATCGCATTCCCTTCCTCAACCTTCTGTCCTCTTCCCTCCCCACCAGATACTACAATTCACATCATACTCTGCCCCTAGTACACCCATAAAATCCTTTCTATTTATCTCTCCAAAGGAAGATCTGTATGTCCTCCTAATCCCTTCCTCTATAACTAAGCATTCTGGGTCTATGGATTGTTGGTTAGTTATCATTTATTTAATGGCTGAAATCAACATATAAGTGAACATATTCCATATTTATTTTTCCGGATCTAGGTTACCTCACTCAGGATGATTTTTTTTCTAGACCCTGCAGACTAGGAACATAAACATAAACATCAGTCCAACCACAAAATCTATGACCTGCAACAAGTCCTTCCTATAAGATATGCTAGGGCAATCATGACACACAAGTTGTGGGAATAAGCAATCAATATCTGATTTGGCTTCATGCCCACTCCACAAGATGGAACCTATACTCTACACCACTGGGGTGGTAAAGAACCAAAACCTAGATAGCTCAGACACCTACAGAAAAGCCAAGAACTACTGGCCTAAATGCAGAACATAAAAGTAACAGTAAAATGACTCCCAATGATATGATGACTGCTGTCAATGACTGGTGTCTTACTCAGCCATTATAAGAGAGGAGCAGCAGATGGAAACAAATAAAGAAACATACAGCCAGAGTTGAGAGAGAGAGAGAGAGAGAGAGAGAGAGAGAGAGAGAGAGAGAGAGCGCCTTTGGAACACACAGGTTTAAATGGAATGCCTTTATAAAATTCTTCCACTCAGAAATCAGGGTACCCCAATGAAGAGGAGGCAGAAAGAGTGTAAGAATGTAAGAGCCAGAAGGAATGGAAGACACCAAGAGAACAAGGCCCTTTGAATCAACTGAGCAATGTTTACATGAACTCACAAAGATTGAAGCAGCAAGAACAGAGCAATCATGGAGCTGCATTAATTCATCTGTACATGTTATAGCTTTTAGCTCAGCATTCTTATGAAACTCCTGAGTGCATGAACCAGTGAGTCTCTGATTCCTGTGCTTATACTTGGGGCTTATTTTTTTTCTCTTGGGTTGCCTTGTCCAGCCTTGATATGATGGTTTTAGTTTTATTTATTGTATCTTATTTTGTTATGTTTGGTTGTTATCTCCTAAAAACCTGTTTTTTTTCCTAATGATTAAGAGAAAGGGAGTGGATCTGGATGGGCGGGGAGCTGGGGAAGGACTGTGGGGAATAAAGAGAGGGGAAGCTATGATCAAGATTTATGAGAAATAATCTATTTTCAGTAAACAAACAAATAAAATAAATAAAACAAAATAGGGTTTCATTGAAAAAAACAAAGTCTATTGGAAATTTCAAAATGAGATTGGAATTTTTAATCTATGTTTTGGAATGTTTGGGGCACCTTTCTAATATCTTTCTAGTACTATGCATAGGAAACTTTAATATAAAGCCATACAAACAAATTTAATGAGCATTTGAAGTGTGGGAAAATATGCTACAAGATCTGACTCTGGATGGGGAGAGCCAGTGCTAAGGTCAGCGATTACCATTTTCTTTCTGGTATCAGATGTGAAAATGTTGTAAGACATTAACTGTTCTTGAGGTCATTTTAAGTGTCCTTGAAAATCAGAGGCAATGTCAGACCTGAATTCTGAAGACTTATATCTCTGCATCTCTGCTACTCTCAATAGTTACACACACTGGACAGGGAATCGAGGATGGATGCTAACTCTGTCACATGCACCAATTTATCATTCCTTTAAGCAACTTAGCACAAATTTGTGAGTTTGTCTATAAATTGCTGGAGTCCTCTGAGATTAAACATTTGACTATAGAGTTTCTGAAAAGAAGCTGGTCTTCCTGCTGATCACCAAGCCCAGAACTATTTTCTTACTGTTGTTCATCCCTTGATCTTGTCTTTCAGTGGTTCTTTCGAGAACACTGAAGTGGGGAAATAACCAAAAATGAAAAGAAGTGAAAATATTTATGGGACAATTCAGTAAAGTCTAAAGATTTCCTGGGTTTCATATCAATTATGCCATTATTTCATATAGTAAAAGTGCTAACACATTCACCAAACCTACAACACATTTCAAAAGTTCAAAAGAACTGAGAAGTTTCCAGAGAGTTTTATTCTATTTGAGTTGCTTTATGCAAGTACCATGTAGCAGAGGCAACCAGCAGGTGGGGAAAAGGCTCCTAGGCCACTATGGCCTCATACACAGCCATAACTCAGTCATAAAATTCCACACAATACTGTATGACTTCCCTTTAGTTAACATGAAGGTACAACATATTTCATATATTTTATAAATATTTAAGTGAACAATATATGTTTTGTCAACTTATTAATTCCAAAAATATTTGCCCAACATCTAATGAGCACTCCTCTAGGTTTGGAATCTATGGTATCGTTCCTATTTTTTTCACTTTCCAATGAGGTTCAACCATAAACAAATATACCAGATAAGAACAGAGTTACGTAGAAAATGGAAAGGGTCATCGAAAGCCCCTTAGGGCTCACTTTCAATTTTGAGTCAAAGGGCAGTCTACAGTATGAGACCAGTGAGGCTTGGGTGCCATGACCAAGGGCAGAGAGGTCACAGGAGTGAATGGGACCAGCTGGGGATAAGGATGGATATTATGTGGGTTTTTTTTTCTTTGTAGATCATTCCTGCTCTCTGAAGTCTGCATACCAATGCTCAGGGACAGACGCTGAAGAGATATTATAAGGAACTTTCAGCAGAAAGAAAACAAAAACAAATGGAACTTAGGCTAAAATGATAACACGATCGAAAAACAGATAAACTAGAGCTAAGTTTTAGCAGTGAGGTCACTGGAATTCCCAGGGTCTGGCAAGTGTCTGAAGTACAAATTCAGGAGAATGTATAGGGTTCTGACTTGGACTGCTAGGTGGATGGTGATACCGTCTACTCATATAAATGAGCCTGAGAAGTAGGCCATGGGTTGGTGACAAAGACTTTTGATAGAATTTCATTTAATTTTTCACTTGGTATGTAGAATGTGAGGGATAGGACATAAGAATAATTGCTCTACTTAAAATTAGATAAGTAACAACTTGTGAGAAATTAAACATATTTTATGCCTATAGCTTTAATTTCAAAGTTTATGGCCTGAACTGTAACAAAGTAAGTCCAGTGAAAGAAATATAAAAGTACAAAGATTAAAAGTAATCATAAATTATATTTGGCAACACTTGCTAAGGCACATTCTAATCTCAATAGTCAGTGTTATTTTTTTTCTGACTATGCTCAGTTCTTGCCTTCTTTTAGTTACTCAAAAGCTAAATTAGAATCAATCCAATCATTTGGCTTAATATTCTATTATAATAGCATGGGCACTGACTGGGACAGTTGGCCAATATGTATTAATATGGCTGACAAAGAAACTTAGAGCTCTAAAATACCCCATTATTTGTTGTCAAAGAGAAAGAAACGAGTGATAGGGCATGTCACGGAGCTCCCTGTACACAGATAGCTTTCAACTGTCAGATGACAGGAAATAGGTGGCTGATCCTTAGAATTTAAGTTTGATGTCTTACCTCTCTTTAACTTGAAACTCAAAGAAGTTCAGCAAACACTTGCCAAACTCACTGGCTTGCCCCATACGATAACAAGTTCTAAGTGAATTCATTGGTAATCACAAGATGCTATTGACTGTAAGCAGTGCATGGTTACCAGCTGGGGAAGGAACCTCAGGGGACATGGCCTAATGATCGCAGATGTTCAGATTTCCTCAGTCTGTGAAAGACTGCAATATATCATTCCAGAAACTAAACTTCTCTTTTAATTTATAAATTAATTCATAAATTTAATTCATAAATTTCTCTTGGTTTTCATACTGAAGCATGACCTCATATTATTCTATGAATATCAAAAGATCTAAGGCTTTGAATTTTAATCTAGCTCTAATATAGAGCCACTGAGTGTGAACACTACACAACAGTGATATAGGAAATGTAGCCTGATACTAAGCTTCAGTGTCAAATGAGGGAAAGGAAAGGGATGAATTTCTAGAAGTAGTTTTTGATTGTAGTATGAACTATTCATTTTCCTTTTTGAACAACAATGCAGAAAATGAGCATTGTCATTGCAATAAAATATTCGGCACTCACTCGAGTTTCCTAAATGGAAGGTGTAGGGACTACTACTACCTCAACAGAAACTGCAGCCTGTTTTCAGTGCTCTCCCTGATGAATCATAGTCCCAAATGTGAAGAATTTCACAAGATGACATTGTCATCACTTTGCTTCATAAAAACTTTAAATTTCTGGATTGGATTAAGAAATTACATCCATCAGACAAATATCTAAACCCTAAAAATAGCTGAGAGACGCAGCAACATTTCCAATGACAGAATTTACAGTAGAACTGAACACCTAGGCTGTAATACCTCAGTCACCCAATGTTTCTACTCAGAACCACAGAAGAGAAGAATCAATTCAGCTCCTCCAAAAATCCTTCAGGAGGGAGGGAATTACACTGGCTTATGAAAATTATCATTGCATCTACAAGAAAAGCCAAAACATACAGTCACATCAATGATGGAATGATCTCTTGAAGACAATAACTATACCTGTGATATCTTGGAAAGTTTGAACATCAAGCAGAAATATTTCTTTTTATAATTGGTACACTAGCAGTAATTAAAACATTTTACATATGAGTGCAATTAGTGCATCTGTGCTATTATTTATTTTAGCATTGATTTCTAGGAGAAAACTATTGTTCTTTTCTCCAAACTGTGGCATATTAAAGTATGAAATGAAAGACCCATGGCTTATCTGTGCTAAAACATAGTTAATATAATTAGTCCATGGTATATAAAAAAATATGAAGAAAACTTTGATGGTTTGTATATGCTCAGACCAGAGAGTGGCATTATTAGAAGGTGTGGCCCTGTTGGCATAAGTCTGACCTTGTTGGAGTAGGTGTGTTACTGTGGGTGTGGGCTTTAAGACCCTTATCCTAGCTTCCTGGAATCCAGTATTCTGCTAGCAGCCTTCAGATGAAGATGTAGAACTCTCAGCTCCTCCTGTACCATACCTGCCTAGATGCTGCCATGTTCCTACCTTGGTGATAATGGACTGAACCTCTGGACCTGTAAGTAGGCCCCAATTAAATGTTGTTCTTATAAGAGTTGCCTTGGTCACGGTGTCTGTTCAAATCAGTAAAATCTTAACTAAAACAAGAACCTATAGAGAAGACACAAAAATTTACCACTGAGAAAAGTATGTTAATGTATAAATATTTGCAAAATGATAAATGTCTACATGAAGCCCCAAACAAAGAGACTATTTGTCAGACAGATAATGGTAATGTTTTACAGAGAAGTGTTTCTACACAGCTCAGTAGTGCTCTACGAGATGGTGGTGAAAGACCTGTATATTTATTAGCTGAATATACGTTAATAAGGTCAAGGAAGATGTCTCTGAGAAATTCCATTCTATCAATTATAAGGAAACTGTTTTAGCTATATTAGTAATAGATAATTCTACTTTCAATGGCAAATCAGACACTTACATATATGACTAGAGATATTTCATGACAATTTTGACCATCATGAATAACTGAGAGATACAAGCTCTAAACAACACTTACTGCATCTCCCTTAGCTCTGTCCTCACACACACCTCTACTCTCCAAGGTCCTCTCTCCACAAGCTCCTCCCCACTGCTCTGAGGAAGACATTTACCTTTCATGCTGGAAATTTCTGTGACTGGGGCTTCAGTTTCACCTAGCTTCTAATATCGGCATGCTACCAGTCTTGTTTCTCCTCCCAATTGACCATCAAACCCATTTCCATTCTATTTTGGGATCATTTTCATAGCTAAGGCCAGACTCATATTGAATCTATGACTTTCTCTCAAATATATCAAAGTAACTCACTAATTCACCCACGTAACTCATTCTAGATCAAAATGGTTCCTGGGGATCTCATGTCGTCTCATCTTCTAAGTCATGTAAATTATAAACACATATGTATTGCTAATCATGAGTAGATTCATACAAATATCTGTTGTTTTCCCACTGTGTAATTGTCATGTTAATGAAACAAATGCAGTCTCTGAATATTGGCCCTTATGTTGCTTATTGTCTCATGAAGCTGTTGTGGGAAATACTAAAAAACAAACCACCAAGTCCCCATACTCCATCCAGCTACTCCCTGCCCACCAACTCTCTGTTGGCGCTGGAGCTCCCAAGTTTCCTTTGCTGCCATGCCAGCCCCACCCAGTCACTATCCTCCCCACAGTCAGAAACCACAGCACACAGCAACCTGTTAGAAACAGAACTCTAGAAGCTTATAACTAACAAGTCAGATTTATGTATCAATAAATTCTCAATTCACAAGATGCCTATNTAATAATTNCAGAGCCAATTGATAATGATACAAACTGCCCACCTAGATTAGACAAGTTACCCCAATTATTCTATCCCTATGTAATATTCATAACTACCTGTGGCTATTTAAAACCATGGGATCATGATCTTCTTCCTGCCCATCCACCTCCATCTTGGCTTCTTCTCCCCCTCCTGTGAATCACTCTCTGCCCCTGCCTTCACACTACCTCGCTTTACCCTGTTCAATCACAGGTCTCCTTCTGCACTAATATTTTAATGTAATTGGACAAAGGTAATCCTGTCACATGAAGCTTCAGACCCAGAACAAAAAGAAAGAAGGAGAGAGAGAGAGAGAGAGAGAGAGAGAGAGAGAGAGAGAGAGAGAGAGAGAGAGAGAGAGAGAAAGGAAGGAAGAAAGAAAGAAAGAAAGAAAGAAAGAAAGAAAGAAAGAAAGAAAGAAAGAAAGAAAGAATAAACTAAAAACTTTAAAAACAATATCATTAGGGCCGAAGAGATGGTTCAAGAATTTAAAATGTATACTACTTTTACAGAAGATCAAAGTTTGGTTCACAGCACTCGTGTTTGACAGCTCACAATCACCTTTAACTGCATCTCCAGAAGGATATGGAACCTCTGGTCTCTGTAGGCTCCTACCCTCTCAAGTGCATAGTCACACAGACACAGGCTTCACATAATAAAATAATAAAATAGATCCTGCCACCTCTCCACCCACCTTTATCAGATCTACAGTTATGGAACCATGTAGGTCAGATTCTCTTCCATCACCCATCTTTCTAGCATGTTGAGTCCTTTGGGACACACTTAGCAGCCTTGAGCAGACTGGCACTCACACTGGACCCCCATTTTCCCTGCACCTCTCAACTTAACTTCATGAGTCCTGCCGATTGGAACCATACAGCCCAAGGATACCCATCAGAGGCCCCCAACACCAGGATCATCAAGGTTAGGCCCTCTGCCAAATCAGGGCTGTTAAAAACTGAATCTCACTTATAGGGGGAATAAAATAATTATAGGAGGCAGATGAAGGGAGGGAAGTGGGTAAGAGGAGACATGGGGAGGGCAATGAGTGTGATTCAGGATCAGATTTGGGGAGAGACAAGAAAATGACCAGATGGTCATGAGAAACAATGAAAATCTGCAGCTGGAGGGGTGGGAAATCTGGAGGACATGTCAGAGATCTGGGGTACGGAAAGCTTCCAAGTATCAATGGGGTGACCTTAGCTGAGACTTACTCAGTGGGGATATAGAAGCTGAAGAGACCTCCTGTAGCCAGGCAGGAATCCCAGTGAAGCAATAGGGACACCTGCCCACCTAAAACACTTTCTACCCCAAATTAATCTTTTCTTCAAGAAATGCAGGGACTAGAGTTTGGGCAGAGACTTAGGCAACAGCCAACCAATAACTAGCCTAAATAGAGACCCATTTCAATGGCAAGCACCAATACCTGACAGTATTAATGACACTCTGCTACAGAGCTACAGGATGTCTCTGTGTAACTCTGGCTGACCAGGAGCTCACTCTGTAGACCGAGCTATCCTCCGAGATTTTCCTGCCTCTGCTGAGTCCTGAGTGCTGGAATCAAAGGCATATGCCACTACTGTTGAGCCTTGCTAATAGATTGTCATCTGAAATATTTTGTTAGTGGCAAATTTAGTTTTAAAACCCCTGGTAAACAAATGGCTTTAGTACCAACAGAGCCTTTAGTATGTTTATTCTGTACCTTGCCCTGTGCAAATTAGGAATAAAAAGTTCAGTAGCATTATACAATGGAATTCACCATGGAAACATTTCCTATGGAACATAAGCATGTTCAGGCATCACTGAGAAAGTATCCTCTGGGCTTGGACATTAGTGGAAAATAACTTCTCAGAGTATCTTGTTAAATAATTTTTAACCTTAATACCTTTCTTTGCTATGTCTTTTTGAAAATATAGCTGATTCCAAGACTTGACAAAAGAAAACACTAAATACGCTTGAAACATCTTTTTACCCGAGAAAGTAAAGAATCCCTCTTAAACTGGATACCAACATGCCAAAAGGATATAGAAGCTTAAAGTTTCAAGGATAATTGTAGCATCAAAATAAGTCCTGATCAGAGCAAAGTAAGCCTATTGAAGTAAAATGTTGCTGGTGTAGGCACCTGTTGGTATGCCAGAGATTGGTGCATGGACCCCATGAACACCAATAGTAAAGAGTGATTAAGCTATATAATAAATATTCTTAGCATAAAGCCCTGCCATACTCTCAGAAATAGCTTAAATAATCTATAAATTAATTATAGTAACCATTGCAACATAGATAGTTGTTAGATAATTTAGGAAATAATTATCAAGGAAGCCTGGAATTTTCACTAAAGACACTTTATTTTCAAAATGTTTTTTTCATATATAGTTGGATGAGTATGCAGAGACGGAGTCCACAGATATGGAAAGCTGGATACATTAATAAATACAATGTTTAATCAAGGGAAAGAGAAAGCTCTGCTTCATAGAAGAATGAGAGGAAATACAGAAGTAAAAACGTAGTCAGAAAAATCACTGTTTGGCAACCTTCACATTGATGACTGCTTCAAGCTAGAAGCACCAGTGGATCCAACAATTGATGGAAGGGACCATTATGATGAGTAAGATATTCATATGACTAAACTGACACTTTTCTAAAACAACAAATGACAAATCAAACATTATACACACATCATAACAAAGAGTGAAGAAGCAGAAGGGCCCAAGCTTAGTAGGTAGAGATTGCTTTCATCACTGCAATTTTCAAGAAAGAGTATATAAATATCTCTTTTTTTTCATATCACTTTGGTACTCATATTTCTAGCTGATGAATTGTTTTGCTGAATCTGTTATTTGTTCTTCTCCTACTCTGCTATTCAGATGTCTTTATCGTTGAGTAGGGGTAATGATAATCCCTTTCCTTGATTCCTGAAACTTAGTGCTTCCTTCTATAAAGGTTTTACTTGAAATGTTTATCTGAAGACCCAATGAACTTTGTATCTTCCAGGAAGTTCATTTCTGTCTCTCTGTTGAATTCTCCCAAAGCTGATAATTTCCTACCATTCTCCAAGGTATCAGCTACAAAATAGGGCCCTGTCAGTTGTTCAAAAGACATCTGAACCACTCTCCACAATGTACTTATTTGTTCTTATGCTATAAACTTGCACTTTTTTTGAACTGGGTATATGCTAAGTATGATTCAGGGGTTCTGAGATACACATACTGCTCAAGTCTAAGGACCTAAATTCTATCACTGGAACTACATAAAGCTGATGAGAAAGATCTAGTACAAAACTAACCTCTGAAATGTACACACTGTGACATGTACATTCACAAAGACACCCCCCTCTCATACACAGAGTCAAAAAATAGTAAAATTATATGTAAATTTATCAAATATCTTAACAAAATTAAATTTCTTACTTACCTTCATTATATAACCAAATATACAATAACAAAGATCACAGATAAGATTGTAAAATACTTAAAATGGAAAAATATTGCCATATTTTACCAGTAGTATCCAAATATTAAATCTGAAATATTTTCAATAATATCACACACTATAAAGAAATCAATGACAGATGTAGATGTTAAAGCAGAGAACATTCATAATTCAAATATATCATTTTATTTGTATAATGTATTGCTTGCATTTAGAACTATAAGGACCACTAAGGATTTAACTACTAGTTTTAAAAACAATGGTCCAACGGCAATGCTTTAGAATCTCCAGAGACCAACGTACAAGATGACTATTTACTAAATGATTGTAGCAAAACTATTTAACTTCATTGGGCATTAATTTTCTCATCTGTAAAATAAGAACATCAAGGAGTTATTAATAAGTAAATATATAATAACATTGGTAATACAACTGACATATGGCAAGCATTCAGCATACACTATTGATGCAATTGACTATAAGCATAAATAAATGGGCATTTCAATGTATGTGTAAGATGACTTGATTTTATAAAAAACATAAAAGATGCACATTTGTGTAAGTTCATTTATACTAATATATTAATTCATATTATTATACTATGTATATATTATAGCATATATATTTTACTAATATATTTATCTTACACATATTTATATTTCATATACAAGTGGATTCTATGTACATATATTTTTAGGGAGAGAATGAAGATACAAGCATACATGTAAGAGATTCACAAAACACGTAGTAAAGAACATGAACTAGTGAGGTGGTCGTGGATATCAAAGAATAAAGATGACCTTTGATTCTTATATTTTGCTATATTCTTCACATTTTGACTCATTCATAAGTTACCTTTTAAAAATATTACTATGACATCCTATTGCTAAAATATAATTCACCATAGTGAAGCACTAAGGATGTGTGTCCACAATTTTTTATTTACATTATGTAGGACAATTTGAACAGTATTTTTGATGCCCACTCTTTATGTGACCTGCTTGATCTTTTTATCAGCATAAGAATGAAGCACAAAGGAAAGCCATTACCCTCTGTAAGGTCCACTCTGGTTGCCCACCAGTTCCATCATGTCCTATTCTGATCTTGTATATCTCTCCAATGCCTCTTAGTACAACCTGGATGAAATGCAAAGTCAGAAAATTACTAAAACATTATAAATTAGGCACATCACAATATTCTTGTTCTTTGTCAGATTTAATGCCCTTTGCTGATGCTTGTCATACTCTTAGAAGGCCTTGCAGAAGAAAGTTCTCTCAGATACTTGGCCATGAAACTCACAGACAAAAAATAAGAAAAAAAAAATCCTCTAACTTGACTAGACATTGCAAAGGGAAGTCAGAGGAAGGAATGGGATAAAGAGCATGCTATGCTCTCTGAGCACCACATATGTCTCACTAGAACCAATACTGGTACATGTCAGTGACAAAAAGAAGGGCTTTAATTTTAAGAAGAAAAATGATTTTCACCAAATAAAATCAAACATATAGAAAATTTCTAAGGTTATAAAAAGTACCTGTGAGTCCAGGACTTCCTTATCCTTTGAAAATCCTCTTTGACTACTCCACTAAAATGTAGATATCATAGTTCAAGGAAGAAAAGCAGACCTCCACACAAACATGTGCCTTTGGTTAGTTTTTATTTTGGAGAACTGGTTTTGTAATTCCTATGAGCTCAGTGCAAATGCTTGTGATTATTTTAATTGAGCAAATTATAGCACACATCTCTGGCCCATATTTTCTTTATATATTGAATGGTCATTTTTGTAGTTAGGGATTCCATTGCTTTGAAGAGACACCATGGTCAAGGCAACTCTTCAAAAGGAAAACATGTAATTAGGGCTGACTTACAGTTTCTGAGCTTTAGTAGATTATCATCATGGTAGAAAGCATGGCAGTGGGCAGCCAGACATGGTACTGGAGAAAGAGCTGAGAGTTCTACATCTTAATCCTAAGGCAGCCAGTAGACTGAAATTCCATTCTCAGCAGAACTTGAGCATAGGAGACCTCAAAGCCCATCCCACAGTGGTATACTTCCTTCAGCAAGGCCACACCAACTCCAACAAGGTCACACATCCTAATATTGCCACTCCCCATTGGCCAAGCACTCAAGTAAACAAGTCTATAGAGGCTAAACATATTCAAACCAACACATTCCACTCCCTGGCCCCATAGGCTTGTAGCTATAACATAATGTAAAATGCATTTAGTTTAACTTAAAAGTCCCCATAGATTATCACAGTCTCAACAATGTTTAAAAGTCTAAAGTTTAAAGATTCTTCTGAGATTCATGCAATCTCTCAAAGTAATCTTTTATAAATCAAAATCAAAAAGGAGATCCCACACTTTCAACATATCATTGCACAGAATATACATTACCCTTCCAAAATGTAGGGAAGGGAGCATAATGGGGAGATATTGTGCAAAAGAAACACTAAGCTGGACAAACTCTGAACTCTGCATCTAATATCACGATATTCTTCAGATCTTCAACTCATTTCAGTTTTGTTAATTGCAAACATACTTCTTTCACTTGGACTTTTTCCACTCCCTATTAGCAGCTTTCCATGACAGGTATCCCACGGCTCTGGCATCGTCAACATTTTTGGGGGCTTCAAAGTACTCCAGGCTTCACCTTCACAGCATCACATAATGGCCTCTCTGGGCCTCCATGTCAGGACACCCCTGCTATATTTCTAGCCTCAGAAGCCTTCCTTAGTCTCAGAGAAAAATTATATCCTTGATTCTAAAGTCAGAAACATTTTGAAAAAGTTGCCAAGTTCTTCTGCTTGAAGGAACTAGAACATGGCCCCCTTGATCAATTAGATCTTCACCAGCTGTCTGGTTTCAATGGCTTCACTCACTACAGAAGCTTGACTGTTCTGGAATTTACTCTTTAGACTAACCTTGAACTCAGAGATCTGCATGCCCCTGTCTCCTGAGTTCTGGGATCAAAGACCTATACCACCATTCCAGGGCCTCCTTTCCATTATAGATCTTTGTAAGCATGGCCACTACACTTCAGAAAAACTTCAGACAAGGGAGAAAAGCAGCCACATTCTTCACCAAATATCACAAGAATGATCTCTTAGCAATATACTAACATTCTGTTTCTCTCAAACCTCATGAACTAGATCCTAACAGCTCAAATCACCCTCAGCACCATGTCTTCCATGTTTCTAAGAATGCAGCTCATTAAGCCCTACTTAAAGCATTACATTGCTTTTCTAATTCACAATCCCCAAATCCACATTCCTCCAAACAAGAGCATAGTCAGGTCTATCACAGCAATACCCCACTCCTGGTACAAATTTCTATCTCTTAGGATTTCCATTGCTATGAAGAGACACCATGACCAAGGCAACCCACATTTAATTGGAGCTGTCTTCCAGTTTCAGGGGTTTAGTCCATTATCATCATGGCAGTAAGCATGGCAATGTGCAGGCAGACAGAGTGCTGGGAAGTTGCTGAGAGTTCTACATCTTAATACAAAGGCAGCCAGGAGGAGCCTGCAATTAATTCCATGCTGGAAAGAGCTTAAGCAAAGAACACCCCAAACCCTGCCCCCACAATGGCATATTTCCTCTAACAAGGCCACACCTACTCCAACAAGGCCATATGTCCTAATACTGCCACTTCCTATGCACCAAGTATTTAAGTACATAAGTCCATGGGGACCAAACTATCACAGACATAATAGTTTTAATACAAAAATCTAGATGTTGTGCAATGTCACAGATATGAAAAACAAAATCAGTGGGACAGTCTCCATCTTAGGAAAATGTATAACATGGAGAAGAATCTCTTTGAAAGCAGATATTTATAATATAAAAAAGTAGTGTTATCCCCCTGAGCCTCACATAGAAGGATGACTTTGCCAACATCCATGGGTCAGTGGCTTTGATCCTTGACCCAGATGGCTCATGTCAGTACTCACTCAGGATCTGACACACTAATAACTTCCTCAGCTCCCCACAATGCATGATTTCTTCCCTTGGCCCAGCAATCTACAGAAAGGAAGGTTTTTCAAGGAGTCTACTTTATAGGATGAACACGCTCCAATGAGTAATTTCCTTAAGCATACACACTGTACACACACCAGGCTCTAGGAGCATAAAATGTCAACTGAAGTCTATTTGATCAGATATGTCACACTGTCCTCAAAGACAGCTATATGCATACTTGAAGCCTGAAAGGGGGAAACATAAAAGATGAGTTCAGAAGTGACAAATTACGCAATGCAAAGGAGTACAAGAAACATTCCCACAAACTAAAGAGTGGGGATGAGCTAACTAATCCTAATTTAGGATTCTCCAATTACCAAGAGTCACTGGCACCAATTCCTCATAATCCCCAGCCTAGGCTTTCTTAAACTTTAGTACATAGACAACATTATCTGTCAGTCTTACTAAAACTTAGATTCTGAGCTAGCGGTTATGGAAAGGGACCTGAGATTTTGCAGACTTCATTGACTCCTGGCGTATCTATGCTAATCTGTTAGAGTCCACACATCTGCAGAGTCCAAGAGGCTTTGTAAACCCAGCCTCCATTACTGGAAAAATAATAAGCAATTCATCCAAAGTAAAGGAACTAATAATATGTTCATTTAATCTTAATTTCATGTTCATGACACCAGGACCTCTGTTCTTTACCAGTTTACAGTTAGGTTGATACAAAAGGAATTATGCTTGCAGATTGTGAACTTTTGGTTATTATCACTAAGCCAAAATACATCTTAACTAGTCAAACTAGAAACCATTATATACTGCTGGTCATAATAAATAATTTTGTTTATTCCTGTTACATAAAATTCTTGCTTTGTGGGAGAGTTTCTCTGAAAAAACAAAAAAGCCATGGATAGGTCTGAAGAGGTTTTCATTTGTTGGCAGAAATCCAGTTAATACAATGGATGAGGCAGAACATTATAGCCCAATAACTTCATCCTCCGAAGCAGTGATTATGTCATATGCAGTTAAGGATTGTGTGGCATCATGGGGGAAGAACTGAGCCCATTTCATTGGAACAACACTACTTTAGTTGATGCAATCATAGTATATCCCATAAATTTGCTGAGCATATTTCTCAGACATGGTTTCACGAGGATTGAGGAAACTGTAATACATCAGTCCTCCCATAGATGACCCAACTAACTGATCATGACTGGTTGTTTTTAAGCAAGTCTGGCATTCAAAAAGCTTGGGAGCTTCTTGTATGCAATATGTGTTTTGTCACATGCCACAGTCTCATCAAGAAATCATTCATCAGTGAACAGAATTAAGAGAGAATAAAAGTTCAAAACTGGCAATATTTTTTCAGTCAGCTCATGGGCACCCATTGAAGCTCTTTACATTTTCAAGTTGCTTTGTGTGCTCATCTCTGAGGTCTTTGGCTACTTCTTTGATAGTTGTAAGAGTATCAGGTTTTAAAAGTGCTCTTACTTAGTCATTGTGAATGCCTGATGGTGGGACACTGGATCCTGATAATGAAGTTTCTCATCCACTCTGCAAAACTACTTAAACAACCCCCCCATTGCACTATACTTTCAGCAGCAGCTCCTGAGTCATATATGTTGTGATGTAGCAAGTTCCTCTTTTGCTTTATGACCCATTTTAAACTCAAATAAGAATAGAGCTTTAATTTGCTCTTTCTGTAATATTATTTCCATAGTATAAAGTAAATATAAAACAAACAGGAAGCCATTAGCCAAAATCATAAAGGGAAGGAAATATTAAAATGATAAATGATTTAACTCTATTTAAGAAGGTATTCCAATAATACACGGCAAAATTTCAACACTATAAAACTGCTACAATTATTTTTGCACTGACCTATACATTTACTGTGTGGTAAATGGGATTCTTCCTTAGTACACATTCTTTCTATCATACATCTCAGGATTTATAAAGAATGGAAGTCATTGCCCCCTTTCTACAAATAAAGAGAACACTAAATGACATAAATAAAGAGAAATTAAATGACATATTCAAGGTCACACAGTTGTCATACAGAAAGCTAGAGCCAATCGAGCTCGCCTAGTGTTGGAGCCAGGACTAGTGACAGTGACTGCACTTTAGAAGCACTTAGAGAGCTTTTTAAAAATCTCAGTATTCAGGATGCACCCAAACAAAATGAATGGCTCTCTGGAAATGCAGGCAGTTGTCACTGGGTTTTAAAGCTCTCTAGGTATTCCAATGTGCAATCATGAGCCTCTAAGATTCAACCCTAGGGAAATTTTTCCTGAAAAACAGTGAGAGGATTTATCAACATGGCAATACATATGGCACATGACATATTATCAGGAACATCATGATTCTGCAGATGACTTGGGGTATGGATTCTAACATGCATTCTAAATTATGGACTATCATTTTCAAGAAACCATTCAGAACACATGTTAGAGAGAGTGACCACCATGGACCATATCAAAGTGTTCCTCCATCACTGTAGACAACCGTATTTCATCAGTAAAACCCCATTAATAAGCATAAAATTAGATCTACAAGCTGAGAGCTGAAGATGCAAAACACACTGGATATTAGTAAGGCCAAGTGCTGAACCCCCAAGCGGCCTTTTCAGACTGGTGACTGAGGTTGGCCTCCATAATTTGCTATTCCCTAGTGCACAAAGAGACACTCTCAAGGATTAGTGGCTGCTGTTAAATTAATGCACTGAAGAACCATACAGCTTTTGTCTTGCAGAGGGTGAGAATTAGTAAAGTACAATGTACCTGTCCTGGTTGGCTTTCAGCCAGTACTCCTACAAATGACACAAGCAGTAGGTTATATGCAAACCACAGCAGTTCAGAGCTCTCCAGTAAGATATAAGTGTGAGAGCAGTCTAAATTGTCATGGGCAGAGCATCCTAACACTTAGTTCAGCTTAGCAATGTCTGAAAGTATATCAAGTACAGAAAGAGGGGCTTCCATTACTCTTAAGAGTCTCCCGTATCTTGTAATCAGGGAACAATTTTAACTGGATTGATGATTTATTTTAGGAAATGGCCTTAAAGAAAGAAAATTTTTACATAATCTTCCTCACTTCTATGAATAAGAGAGATGAGTAAATGTGTTTATTTTGACTATTATAGTAGGAAATGAATTAATTAATTCATGGTCTTTATAACAGACTAGGTTTATTTTATACAGTCTATCTCTCCCTTTTTCTGTCTTTATCTTCTTCCACCTCTCCATTTCACTGATTCAGTCTCTCTGTCTCTAACTCTGCTTAACTCTGGCCCTCCTCCCTGTCTCTCTGTCTCTGTTTCTCTCTCTCTCTCTCTCTCTCTCTCTCTCTCTCTCTCTCTCTCTCTCNCACACACACACACACACACACACACACACACACACACACATCTATATTATATAACTTTGAAATGTTCAAACAATAATATGACTACTGATTTTCCTTACCTGAAATTCATCAGTCTGTCCTGGAAGGAAGAGCTGTTCTTGGCTGTCCTTGGTAAGGCTGATTGGTCCGGTGACACCTTCATGTCCATACACCCACAATGTGACATTGGCCTGAGTACCTGTGTTTCCAGTCACCACTAAGACCTTCCATTTTTCTTCTACCAGAAGTGTCTCAGTACTGCACAGCTGCTTGCTTTCTTCTGTACAGAATAAGAGAAGAACATAAGGAATAGATCAGGTACATTAGGCTAAGAGAGTTCTCCATTACACTGAAGTCCAAGAATAGCAGGGAACATCAAGACAAGCATGGGTGATGTGGGGTGAGAGAGGCAATGAAGGGTGAAGGCTCTGGGGAGCTGACGTGTGCTTTTCTCATCATAGCAAAGTCCTGGACACTTGAGACTCAACCATAGAAGGAAACCACATCAAAACAATAATTGTCAGCCATGCCCGGGGAACTTTTCCTTGTACTCAATGCTACAACACAGGAGGGCATGCTAAAGCCAACAATGTGAGCTTATAAATTTTTCATAAAGTTGCTTGTCCACTTTGTGGGGTTTATACATAGTAACTGTGATAGAAAGTAGCAAACTGAATTAAAACATGTTTTCAAATATCATAAAAACAGCTTGGCAAGAATAGAGAATTTTTTCTAGAATGTAATTAAAAATGAAAAAATTTAAAACTAATATGTATTTTCTGAAAGATAATTTCTCTTGGCCTGTCTGTCTGGTCCCTATTAACACAACAGCAGGCATTTTCCTCTCGACTATATAATAGTCTCTCTCTCTCTCTCTATACAGAGACACTCTATACAGAGAGAGAGAGAGAGAGAGTTGTTGCCTCCCTTCAGCCTCAAATCAGGCTTTTGCAGACCTCTGCTGCTGCTAAGCACAGGGCCACCTGGGGTGGTACCTGTCAGGCTGGTTCTTTGTTTACACTTGGCCACTGCTCTTCAAAGCATCGCCACTGCCAGCTGTAAGATCCTTGAGTTATTCCAGGGACAGCATCCTGAAGATTCGCCTACAGGCTCTCTCTCACCTGTAGGAGAGGCCCCAATAACCGGGTGGTGGGGGATGGACCTTCCCCTGCTATATAAACTCTGAACTTTATTAAACTCGTGGGCTTTGATCAGAACACTTGTCTTAGCCACATTTCCTTTTTCCGCCTTCTTTTCCCCTTACAGCCCCAGCTTGCCTTTCAGGACAGACCGGGTTCTAGTGTGGCCCGCTGGCAGTCCCGCTCACTGTGTGTGTGTGTGTGTGTGTGTGTGTGTGTGTGTGTGTGTGTGTGTGTGTGTGTGTGTGTTTAGACTAAAGATTGGTACTGAGTATCGTCCCTTGATTGCACACCACATTTTTTGTTTGAGACATATTTGCTCACTGTATCTAAAGCTTATGGACTTGGCTAAGTTAGCTACACAGTGAACTTCAGGGAACCACCTGTCACAGACCCTCCTCAGGATTGAGATGTTAGGCACCATTCCTGGTCTTCCAGTCAGTTGTGTAAAATTCAAGACCTCCTACATACATGGCAGTTATTTTATTTTTTTATTTTTTATCAGATATTTTCTTTATTTACATTTCAAAGGTTATCCCCTTTCCTAATTTTCCCTCCAAAAATCCCCTATCTCCCCTCCTCAGCCTTCTCACCAACTCATCAATTCCCTCTTCCTGGCCCTGGCATTCCCCTATATTAGGGCATAGAACCTTCACAGGACCAAGGGCCTCCCCTCCCATTGATGACCGACTAGGCCATCCCCTGTTACATATGCAGCTAGAGCCATGTGTCCCATCATGTGTTTTTTGGATGAGTGGTTTGGTCCCAGGGATCTCTGGGTGTACTGGTTAGTTCATATTGTTTTTCCTTCTACGGGGCTGCAAACACTTTCACCTCCTGGGGTACTTTCTCTAGCTCATTGGGGACCCTGTACTCAGTCCAATGGATGGCTGAGGGCATCCACTTCTGTATTTGTCAGGTACTGGCAGAGCTTCTCAGGAGACAGCTATATCAGTCTCCTGTCAGCAAGTACTTGTTGGCATCCACAATAGTGTCTGGTTTTGGTGGTTGTTTATGGGATGGATTGCCAGGTGGGGCACTCTCTGGATGGTCATTCCTTCAGTCTCTGCTCCGAACTTTGTCTCTGTAACTCCTTCCATGGGTATTTTGTTCCCCCTTCTAAAAAGGATCAAAGTATCCACACTTTGGTTTTCCTTCTTCTTCAGTTTAATGTGTTTTGCAAATTGTATCTTGCGTACTCTGAGTTTCTGGGCTAATATCCACTTATCAGTGAGTGCATATCAAGTGAGTTCTTTTGTGATTGGGTTACCTCACTCAGGATGATATCCTCCAGATCCATCCATTTGCCTAAGAATTTCATAATTTCATTGTTTTTAATAGGTGAGTAGTGTTCCATTGTCTAAATGTACCACATTTTCTATATCCATTTCACTTTGAGGGACATCTACACTCTTTCCAGCTTCTGGCTATTATAAATAAGGCTGCTGTGAACATGGTGGAGCATGTGCATGATTCCATGTTGGAGCACCTTCTGGGTAAATGCCCAGGAGTGGTATTGCTGGATCTTCCAGTAGTATTAAGTCAGATTTTCTGAGGAACCTCCAAACTGATTTTCAGAGTGATTGTACCAGCTTGAAATCTCACCAGCAATGGAGGAGTGTTCCTCTTTCTCCACATCCTCACCAGCAGCTGCTGTCACCTGAGATTTTGATCTTAATCATTCTGACTGGTGTGAAGTGGAATCTCAGGGTTGTTTTGAGTTACATTTCTCTGATGACTAAGGATGTTGAACATTTTTTGAGGTGCTTCTCAGCTATTCAGTATCCCTCAGCTGTGAATTGTTTGTTTAGGCTCTGTACCCCATTTTAATAGGGTTATTTGGTTTTCTGGAGTCCATCTTCTTGATGGATATTAGCCTTCTATCAGATTAAGGATTGGTAAAGATCTTTTCCCAATCTGTTGGTTGACTTTTTGTCTTATTGACAGTAACCTTTGCCTTACAGAAGCTTTTAAATTTTATGAGGTCCCATTTGTTAATTCTCGATCTTACAGCACAAGCCATTGCTGTTCTGTTCAGGATTTTTTTTCCCTTATGCCCATATCTTTGAGGCTTTTCCCCACTTTCTCCTCTATAAGTTTGAATGTCTCTGGTTTTATGTGGAGTTCTTTGATTCACTTAGACTTGAGCTTTGTACAAGGACATGAGAATGGATCAATTCTCATTCTTCTACATGATAACCGCCAGTTGAGCCAGCACCATTTTTTGAAAATGCTGTCTTTTTTTCCACTGGATGGTTTTAGCTCCTTTGTCAAAGATCAAGTGACCATAGGTATGTAGGTTCATTATTGGGTCTTCAGTTCTATTCCATTGATCTATGTGTCTGTCATTTTACCATGCAATTTTTATCACAATTGCTCTGTAGTACAGCTTGAGGCCAGGGATGGTGATTCCTCCAGATGTTCTTCTACTGTTGAGAATAGTTTTTGCTATGCTAGGATTTTGTTATTCCAGATGAAAGTTTTATTTATTTATTTTATATGAGTACACTGTTGCTGTCTTCAGACACACCAGAAGAGGGCATCAGATCCCATTATAGATGGTTTCAAGCCACAATATGATTGCTGGGGGTTGAACTCAGGACCTCTGGAAGAGCAATTAGTGCTCTTAACCTCTGAGCCATCTCTCCAACCCCAGCAGTTACTTTGTTTACTAAGCCATCGCCTACGCTCAATAAAAATCACCATTTATCAAGACTCTACTTTTTCTGGGCTCCGTGTTAAGTATGACATATACAATCCTCATTCAGTCATCACTACTAAGTTTTAAGGTGAGTCAGATATTGGAGTCTGTTTTAAAATGTAGACAGGAAACAAAATGTTTAAGTACTATGTGGGTGACATGTGTGAGCCTCAAGGGTTTAACCCCAAAGCCTCTGAAATCAAACAAGCTTGAATGGCTGCTGTGCTCTGCAAACATAGTTTACCAGGTCAAAGCAGTCATGGCATTGCTAGTATTTAAGACTTTCTTTTGTGCAAAGTGTTACTCACAATACTCATTCATGATAACATCAGTCCCATTCTGTCATCACATTAGTCCTACAATATATTTCCCCCATGAAGCAGATGGAAAAACCAGGCCTCACAGCCTAGCAACTTGCCAAAATCATGCATGTTGAGCTTCAGCCCAGGCAGAGGAAGTTTGGTTCTTAAGATACTTGCTCAACTATAAAGGTAATTGCCAAAGAATTATTACAGAAATTGGTCCACCAAAATCTCATGACACTATCTAATTTTCAAAACTTAAATAGTACCTATTAGCTGCTTTTCCTTCCTTCCTTTCTTTCTTTCCTTCTTTCCTTCTTTCTTTCTTTCTTTCTTTCTTTCTTTCTTTCTTTCTTTCTTTCTTTCCTTCTTTCTTTCTTTCCTTCTCTTTCTTTCCTTCCTTCCTTCCTTCCTTCCTTCCTTCCTTCCTTCCTTCCTTCCTTCTTTCTTTCCTTCTTCCTTTCATCCTTTCTCTCTCTTTCTTTCTTTCCTTCTTTCTTTCTTATCATTTCCTCTCAAGAATAGTGAGTACTTCATGATCAATAGTGTAACCAAATATCTACAAATTCTACTGGTACACCATGTATCAAGAAAGAAATTAAAAACCCTGGATCAGCAATTAACCCTTGGGATACTGATAATCTATTTTTTCCTGGGTATTTTATTATTTGAAAGAACTGCTTTTATTTAAAAAAAAAAAAAACTTTCATTCATATTATTTACTGAGCATTCTAAAAGAACATTGCTCTCTTTTATTAATGTCAGTGATTGAAAAATAAAAAAAAAAAACATAACAAATGAGCATTTTACCCTAGAGATATATTTTATCTAGTAGAGAGGAAAGGCAAACGATTATTTTTATTTGAAGCAGGCAAAAGCATTCATTCATGGGAAACATGAGTATTGCAATATCCATACATAGCTGCAACCAGGATGTGATAGAGAGAGGAACTGGAAGGAAAACTTTCCTAGGACATCTCAATGCTAGATATAGAAAAAGGAATATATATTTTGCAAATACAGAAGACACTCTATACAGAGGTAAAAAAAAATGTGCTTAGCATGCCCATAAAATAAGATGTTGCAGGTGAGGAAGAGAGAAATGAGGAATGAAGTTGACACTGGAATTCTCAAGTAATCAGGAGTTGTTTTTAAGTACAGAGGTGTTCCTATGCAGAATAAGTTCTCTCTCTCTCTTTCTCTCTCTCTCTCTCTCTCTCTCTCTCTCTCTCTCTCTCTCTCTCTCTCTGTGTGTGTGTGTGTGTAGCTTAGCTTAGTTCTTTAATATAATCTGCAAACAAGATGATGGCTGCTAAGGAGCTCTCTACACTAACATGTTCTTATATCATTTACACAAACACATCATAGACTAAGGAAGTACTCATAAAATTGATAGTATAATCTATAATATAGAATCACATAGTAAAGTCTATACTGTCATCAATTAAATATGAATGCCATCTAATGCCATGATCCTTTGGAAATGAACCAAAGACCATTAGTCTCAGACTATAAATTTCTCCATCTGAGAAGCATAAAAGATTTTGCTTTCTTGAATACAGGTTTAAAAATACCTAGAGTTGAAAAGATATTTGAAGAGATAGCTGTTAGATTAAGCACTAATCTTCAGTGCTTGATACAAATCTAACCCTGGATGTAATCTAAAAGATATTTGCATGCCTCTAACCTATTCTCTCTAAGCATTACAGAGCACATTACAGAGAATAGACAGCAGGAAATAATAAAACTTAGGGCTGAAATCAAACAAGTGGAAAGAAAAAGAACTATACAAAGGATCAACCAATCTAGGAGCTGGTTCTTTGAGAAAGTCAACAAGACAGATAAACCCTTAGCCAGACTAACTACAGGGCACAGAGACAGTGTCCTAATTTAAAAAATCAGAAATGAAAAGAGAGACATAACAACAGGACATGAGGAAATCCAAAACATCATCAGATCCTACTAAAAAAGGCTATACTCAACAAAACTAGAAAACCTGGATAGAATGGACAATTTCCTAGATAGGTACCAGGTACCAAAGTTCAATCAGGATTAGATGAACGATCTAAACAGTCCAATATCCCCTAAAGAAATAGAAGCAATCATTAATAGTCTGCCAACCAAACAAAGCCCAGGAATACATGGGTTTAGTGAAGAGTTCTATCAGACTTTCAAAGAAGATCTAATTCCAATTCTCCTCAAACATTCCACAAAATAGAAACAGAAGGTACTCTACCCAATTCATTCTATGAAGACACAATTACTCTGAAACCTAAACCACATAAAGACCCACAAAGAAAAAGAACTTCAGATCAATTCCCATTATGAATATTGATACAAAAATACTCAATAAAATTCTCGCAAACCTAATCCAAGAACACACCAAAACAATCATCCATCATGA
>NC_034611.1:12417463-12418564 GCF_900095145.1 Mus pahari | reverse complement strand
AAGGACCTCCACATAAAACCAGAGACACTGAAATTGATAGAGGAGAAAGTGGGGAAAGACCTCGAAGATATGGGCATAGGGGAAAATTTCCTGAACAAAACAGCAATTGCTTGTGCTGTAAGATTGAGAATCGACAAATGGGACCTTATAAAATTGCAAAGCAATTGTAAGGCAAAAGATACTATCAATAAGAGAAAAATGCAAACAACAGATTGTGAAAGAGTCATTACCAATCCTACATCTGATAGGGAACTAATATCCAATATATACAAAGAACACAAGAAGCTGGACTCCTAAATATCTAATAACCCCATTCAAAAACGGGGTACAGGTCTAAACAAAGAATTCTCTACTGAGGAATACTGAACGGCTGAGAAACAGCTGAAAAAAATATTCAACATTCTTAATCATCAGGGAAATGCAAATCAAAGAACCCTGAGATTCCACTAGTCAGAATGACTAAGATTAAAAAACTCAGGTGACAGCAGATGACAGCAAGGATGTGGAGAAAGAGGAACACTCCTTCATTGCTGGTGGGATTGCAAGCTTGTACAACCACTCTGGAAATCAGTCTGGTGGTTCCTCAGAAAATTGGATATAGTACTACTGGAGGATCCAGCAATACCTCTCCTGGGTATATAGCCAGAAGATATTCCAACTTGTAATAAGGACACATGCTCCATTATGTTCATAGCAGCCTTATTTATAATAGCCAGAATCTGGAAAGAACCCAGATGTCCCTCAACAGAGGAATGGATGCAGAAAATGTGTTATATTTACACAATGGAGCTCTACCCTGCTATTAAAAATAATTGATTTGTGAAATTCTTGAACAAATGGATGTATCTGGAGGATATCATCCTGAGTGAAGTAAGCCAATCACAAAAGAAGTCACTTGATATGCACTCACTAATAAGTAGATATTAGCCTAGTAACTGAGAATCCCAAGATAAAATTTGCAAAACACAAGAAAATCAAGGAGACGGAAGACCAATGTGTGGATACTGCATTCCTCCTTAGAATAGGGAACAAAATACCCATGGAAGTATTTACAGAGAAAAAGTTTGGAGCTAAGTCGAAAGGATGGACCATCCAGAGACT
>NC_034611.1:12397914-12416978 GCF_900095145.1 Mus pahari | reverse complement strand
CAATATGAACTAACCAGTAACCCCAGAGCTCATGTCTTTAGCTGCATATGTAGCAGAATATGGCCTAGTCGGCCATCATTGGGAAGAGAGGCCCCTTGATCTTGCAAACTTAATATGCCCCAGTACAGGGGAACGCNAGGGCAAAGAAGTGGGAGTGGGTGGGTTGGAGAGCAGGGAGGGTGAGGGTATAGTGAACTTTTGGGACAGCATTTGAAATGTAAATAAAGAAAATATCTAACAAAAAAGTGTTTGAATGCAAGAAAGAGTTTTCCAAAAATTTGTTAGCATGTTTTCATGTGAGTTTAACCAAATTTTATGTTTTCATATGATTTCAATCAAAACATATGTAGTCTGACTTCTAAACTGTCAAACCAAAAAGAAGCAGTGTATATGCTATTGCAACTTTCTAGAGGTACAGGAAGAGAGACCTAAAGTGGGGTGTTGTAATGTCTTAAAGGAAGACTGAATGCATTACTCCACCAAAAATGTACATGTTCTTACATCCATTCTCACTATAGCCTAAGAAAGCCAAGTTTAAGCAGACCATGCATGTGTGCCTTGCAACAGTAGCTCAGGAAATGCCTTTGTGCCTGCCGTCTGTGGTATATCTCCAGTGTCAGCAGCCTATAAATTATTTGAGCTCTCCTCCATTTTGTCTGTAGCCTCCACTCCCTCATTGCCATTAATCACTATAAAAGAACTTACAAGACTACACTGAATTCATGACTCAATTTTTATTTTGTACCTAGGATGCCCATTATCAGTCTGATCAGTCTGTAGTGTGCAGTCACCTTTGTGTGGTTTAATATTTGATCCAGTCTACCTACTCATTATTACATTTCAAGACAGCTGAAGCCAAGTTTATTTTCCTCCCCATTCTACTCCCCTACACACCGGCTAGTCTCATGACAACTTGTCACAAGCTAGAGTCATCACACAGGAGGAAGCCCCAATAGAGAAGATGCCTGCATAAAATTGGACTGTAGGCAAACCAGTAGGGCATTTTCATAATTAGCAATTGATTCAGGATGGACTAGCCCATTGTGGGAGGTACCATCTCTGCACTGATGGTCCTGGGTTCTAAAGAAAGCAGGATAAGCAAGCCATAGGAGCAAGGTAGTGTGCAGCACCCTTCCATGGCCTCTGCATCAACTCCTGTCTCTATTTCTTTCCCTGCTTCAGTTCCTCTCCTAACTGCTGTTGATGATGAAATGCTACATAGAACTCTGAGTGAAATAAACCCTTTCTTCCTCAAGTTGCTTTGGTCATAGTGTTTCAGTACAGCAGTAGTAACCCTAATACAACTTACACTGTCAATCAGTAAGGCACAAGGTGTGTGTGTGTGCGTGTGTGTGTGTGTGTGTGTGCGTGCGTGTGCGTGTGCGTGTGTGTGTGTGTGTGTGTGGTGACTGAATAAACAAATCATGTAAAGCATCTGTGTTTATCATAAGCAGTAGTTTTTTTCATTTTGCTCAAATCCACATATTGGCCGTGATCGCCAGGTCAGCGCTACTGCTAGGTGATGGACCTTTAGGGAAAGGTCTTATGGAAGGTCTTATTTTTATAGGACATATCCTTAAAGGGGATTGTGGATTCACTCTTCCTTTCTCCATTCTCTCTCCCTCTCCCTTTTCCTCTTCCTCTCCACTCTATTTCCATTTAAAATATAATCGCTTGCTTCCAAAATTCATTCCCAACTTTGTCCTATGTGGTGATGCTGTTAAGAAAATCCTGGTTTACACTACTATACAGACTTTGTACTTCCAAAATGTTGAGCTAAATATAACTTTTTTGTTTATAAGACAGCTCCCTGTGGTATTAGTTGTAGTGATGCAAGAATAACTAATTAGTACATTTCATTTGCTTCATTAAAAAATTCCATGGTTCCTACCACTCAAAATTTTAATAATGCCAACATTGAAAAGTATTTTATAAGAACAAAATTTATAGGAAATATGACAGTTTCCTCTGAGTTTTTTTTTTCATTCATAAAAAAAAGTCTATTTCCGAAGCTGTCAGCTAGCATACTATTTTGAGCCATGTCACATTTTGCTTGAGGTAGCCAACTCTAATTTAAAAGCCTTTGCTTCCTGACACAAACTTAATTCTTCTGTGAGAAATCTTAACTAAGCACATGTTTCTCAGAAGAGTAATTCTTCACACTTCTCCATGCATCTATGCTATATTGAATATATGCATGCAATCCGGAATTAGTCCACTACAGCAAAAAGTCACAGTGCTGATTTCTTATGACTGGTATCCTAATGATGTAGGCATGTCTGTAATACTTTTTATTCTTTGACAATTTCAAGTATCTATCTGTTGAATTTGAGTTGTGTTTCTCTCTCATTATGTTCTCTTACTCCTCTTCCTCTGAAAACCTTTCCAAAACCTTCCTACTTTGGTGTCTTTTCTTCTTTCTTTCTTCCTTCCTTCCTTCCTTCCTTCCTTCCTTCCTTCCTTCCTTCCTTCCTTCCTTCCTTCCTTCCTGTCCTTCTTTCTATCTTCCCTTCTTTCCCACTGAGTTTAATTGAGGTTGCCTGCCTGAACATAGTGGGTGGAGGGTATGGGTGTGGGTTACTTATTGGAACATGGACAACATATGAGTGGCTACACTGTAGAAGAAATTTATTCCCACAGAACCCATTACATGCCCAAATCCCACAGTGAATGGTGGGACCTGAAGAGCCCCTCTTCAATGCATCACTAAATAATTACAGGTCTGGTCATCAGGTCTGGTCATCTGCATATCTTAGGCAGACCACCACAACGTCAGTGAGTTGGCAGGTGCAATGAGCTTGTCATGTCCAGAAGACACGTGTGGCACTCTTCTCCAACCTCTAGCTCTTAAATTCTTTCCATCCCATATTCACAATGTCCCTGAGCCTTGGTGGAGGTAATATACATGAACTGTTTCAAGCTGAAGACTCTATAGTCATTCATTCTCCATAATTGATTAGCTGTGGTCTCTGCATTAACTGGTACCCACTGTAGAAACAAGCTGTGCTGATGAACTTTTAGAGACACTAGTTTGATGTTGTGTCCATTTAGCAAACAACAGTAGTGAGTTCTCTTGGGGACTATGGTCTTCCCAGATACAGGCTCCTAATCACATTTACAGTACAAGACATCAGGTTTCTCTTGAAGAATGGGTGTCAAATCCAATTTAAAAGTATTTAACTACCCTCATAGTGTCATGCCACTATTACATCAATGGGCACATCTTGTCAAATGGGTCCTTTTTATTAATTACTGTTTAAAAGAAATAATGGTTGATAGCCAATAAATAATTTTCCAAAATCATTTTGTTAAAAGTAAAATTCCAGTTATGTATAAAAATGAGTATATTGGGAAAAAAAGAAAAATTCAAAAGCTGGTATGGTGGCATGCAACTTTACTTTCATTCTTCTGACTGTGGATTATGAATTCTGGGCCAGACTGAGAAAGTACTATGTTGTTTCTTTCTATCTGATGATGGTTACATCACAAAGCACAGAATTCGATGGATGTTGTGCATTATCCTTGCCAGTAAGAATATATTTGAGAAAAAGAAAATGATCAAACAAATATAGAAATTAGGATTTGGAGTCCTTTGTTCATGATCCACCCCATTTTGTGTCATGGAAATGGGAGTTGCTTTGATTGTGTTAAATAATATACTGTTCTTCCTAAAGCAACTGTAAAGAAGAAACAAAGAAGAGAAGCAAACCAAAGAATGAGAGCAAGGCTGTTGCTTACTTTCTGATGATGACTGTGGGGAACCTCTGGCCTTGGATTCTGGTGGTGTGGTCTTGTCTTCCCCTTGGCTGGGTGTTGCAGACATTCCCATTGGGTTTTCTCTGCCAACTGAAATTAAGATTGATAAAAACTGAAAGGCACTATTCTTTCAAAACCCCTGCCTCTTCTCAGCATATTCCCCATATGCTCAGTTCCAAGTTTTTCGTTTTCCCATTGTTTGCATTTCAATGCCTACTCAGTTCATTTCACTTTTATTACACAGTTACCAGAAAATGACTATTAGTTCTTACCAGCAGGCTGTGCATAAATGGAATTCCTATAAAGCCTACTCACTGCTCTGTATTCCACACAATAGCCTAACATCACAATATGAATCAAATGACTTACTCAAGATGTTTTCCTTACTGATTCTAAATGAGAGCTACTTGAATAATCTGCTGCTTTGCTTTTCTCAAAAGAAGAAACAGCCTAAAGCATCATTCAAAGAGAGCTTCACGATATCTTACTAGAACGTGAAAACCAATGAATTGTGTGTGTGTGTGTGTGTGTGTGTGTGTGTGTGTGTGTGTGTGTGAAGAAAAGCACTACATAGTTTTCTGTTATTTATACAAATGCAAGCAGTTTGGGAGGCTGATTCAAAAAAAAAAAAATAGGTACCTCCAACTTTACTGAACAACTTTGATTTAAGCTCCTTATTCAACAATGTTACTTTTACTTAGATTGCCAAAGTTAAGTTGCATTTATTCTTTAAGATCAAGAATAGGATGGGTCCTATCTCTTAGATGACAGCCATTTGGATTATGAATGTCAAGTTTTAGAGAGTGCATCCACAACATTTTTAAAGATGTCTGACTATGTAAGATTATAAGCAGTCAATAACATCACAACTTCACTCAAAAACTTGGATGACTCATAAAATTAGAACGCACACAAGCCTCCTAGGTGTGGAGTGAGTGACACTAAATGAAAGAATGGTGCACAGATAGCAGGACACTGGGATCTGAGACATCGTAACTTATCTATATCCAGCATGGATTATAAGATATAAATTCACAATAATGAGCTTTTCAACACCAAGTCCTATGAAGTACTGGTTTTCCCATTTTATTTATTTTTAGCATAACTTTTAAGCACTCAGGATGGATAACAATAAAGGAATTAAAAATATTAAAAAGGATAATTGGCTAGACTTCTACATTTTCACTGGGACAAAATAAAAACCTGAAGGAAAAAGATTCCTAAACACAACTTAGGGTCCATTTGCCTATGCAAATAATACATATCTAGGATTATGAAGGAATATGAACCAATCTTCCAGTTGTCATGATATTAGAAAAAAGAAATGCATAAAACATAATTTTTGTGCTTACAGGGTTACAGTCCAGAGGATCACAGCTAGAAGATGACCTCTTACACACATGGAGAGTGCTTCAAAATACTTAGGCAAAACACATACAGGAAATAAAATGAAGAAAGCAATAGCCTTATCCTGAGACTGAAAACAAGCACAAAAGCGTCTGCACATAGGATTACCACACGCATGACTATGAAATGAGAAATAACCTAGCCCGTCTCTCTACCTTCCCTGAACTAACTTCTCAGTGTTCCATCTGGGCCTCTCCAAAGTGTCGATGGTGTCTATTTGCTCGTGGAAAATGTGTTCGGCAAATACAAGAGCAAGAAATCTCCTGTGTGTATGCAGAGGGAGCAGTTGACTCACGGAAGGTGGTTCAAGTTCTAAGCACCAAAAAAGCCTTCCAATAAGACTCTGGATTAGAGCCTATACTACCAGCGTGCTCTCCTATCTAATTTTCACAATTGTAAAAGGAGTGTGAGGGGCTGTGGATGTAACTCAAGAGGTACAGTGCTTACCCATCATACATAAAGCCCTAGGTTTGATCCCTAGTATCTCATAAAACTGAGCATCATGCTACATGTCTATAATCCTAGCATCCAGGGAAAGGAGACACGAAGATCAGTAGTTTAGATGTCATCCTTGGCTATTTGTGAACATAGTAAGTTTGAGATCAGCCTGGTCTATATAAAACACTATCTCAAAAATTAATTGATTAAATTTAAACTTAAAAAGGAAAATTAAAAAATTAAAATTTGAATGTAAAATTTTATTAGCCACAATGTAAAATGATAACTGCAACAAAGATAAAAGAACTGGAATTTTCTATCCATATAATTAATTATTCACATCTGATGGTATCTCATTGTAAACTCAGTGTCAGTTTTAAGAGTCTACAAAATTAATTAATAAAAAATATTATGTTTTTTATAACAAAATATAAGTAATTGAAACAATGAATTTCTGTCACATTTTTAAAAAATTACTGTATGTATATTTAGAATGTGATGAACTGGCTACTATTGCACTTAGATTTTATATACAAATAATTTTGTTTTCAGATTTTTCTGAAATCAAGCAAAAACAAGCATTTTAAACAAAAATATCTGTAAGACTTCATAGGGGACACGAAGGTATTTGTGCTCACAGACATGCACTAGAGGACACTGGAACATAAAGCACACGAGGTTGGTCCTTCAAGACAAGGATTCCAAAACCTGTTCTTCCTCCAACACCTGGAGCGGACATGATTTCTAGCCTGTGATCTTTATGTTTTGTGTGCGGCTGGGGATTTTTCTGGTACTGTGTTCCCCCAGACTCTTATCACAAATCTGATTTTCTCAGTCCATCTATAGAATCTATCTTTTGAATCTTCCAAAGAGTTTTGATGTAGTCACATCCGATGCTTCTAGTTTACTTTCTTGCTTGGAGAGCTTTATGTGTGCTTTGTTGTGCATGCAGGACTGAGTTAACCATCACCAAAATCATTTTCAAAAATATTGTGCTGAACTTAAATATGTGTAAAATAAAGCACTTGGGGGTAGACTACTGATGTTTGAACAAACACTGGCTACTGAATCATGTTAAGCTGAACTGCATTTTTGCCTCCTGTGGCTCATCATTTTGTGGGCTGTCAAAGTTAGAGACCCCTCCCATAAGACATAAAGTGAAATTCTTTTTTGTGAAATCTTATTTATTATTATTATTATTATCATCATCATCATCATCATCATCATGATAATTATTGTTATATACTACTGCTGTGTGTGTGTTTGGTTTGCATGATATGTATGTATCTGTATCTATTTCTATGTCTATATATCTATATCTATGAGAAAGAGAGAGAGAGAGAGAGAGAGAGAGAGAGAGAGAGAGAGAGAGAGATTATATAGATATATAGGCACATTCATGTCATGGCACAAATGTGGAGTTAAAGACAATTTTGTCCACTGGTTTTTTTGTTTTGTTTTGGTTTGGTTTTGGTTTTTCAAGACAGTGTTTCTGTGTAGCCCTGGCTGTCCTGGAACTCACTTTGTAGACCAGGCTGGCCTCAAACTCAGAAAATTGCCTGCCTTTGCCTACCGAGTGCTGCGATTAAAGGCGTGCACCACCACTGCCCGGCACATCCATTGTTCTTTTACTTTTCTATGGGTTCCAGGAATTGAACTCAATTCATATAACATGTATAGAAAGCTCCTTTACCCAATGAATGATCTTAATGAACCCAAGAAATCTTTACTATAACAAAAACATAATATTTAACCCAGATCTTTAGTTCTACATCTTTTTCAGATTGTTGAGCTAGTGTCTATTGATTGTTTTATAAAGAGGGTTGCTCATACCACAATATCTGAAAATCAAAAAAGAAAAGACAAAATTGTGTGTATGAATTAAGCCAGTACCCTAAGGTCTTGAATCTGTTCACTCTGGCCTCTGTGTTATATGTAAGAAGGAGGACACTGAAGCTAATGGAACATTCACATTTCAACTCAACTTAGGTTATCTTAGGCCCACACAGAGGAATGTTTCATTATTTGAGTTTATAATTGTTGGTAGCACTTGGAGTTATGGGAATGAATGAAATTCCAAAATAACCCATAAGTCTTGATAATGGATGGAGAATCTCCTGACCATTCATTCAGCATAATAAATGATCATGTTAATTGAAATGAGTATAACAGCAAATACTTGTGCAGCACTCACAGAACATCAGACATCCTTAGATGTTAAATCACATGGTTCTTATGCCAGTGCTGAGTTAGAGCATTCTGGTCTTCATTTTATAGAAGTGACACATATGATCCAGTAGGTGTATGGGCACCCAGCTGCTGAGAGACCAAACTCGGGTCTGAATATCAACAGCCTTACCCTCACAGCCTGTGTACTGAAAGAGCACCTTAGTGCTCAATTCAGCTATCTTCCCAAGCCTCTTGCTATTTGAAGTCAAACCTCATCTATTAGAATACCCTTGTCCTACAGGATTGTGTAACTTTTCTGTTCTCTTTCTGCCACTCTTTCCTCTCCACCCAAGCTCCTTGTTGTGCACAGTCTACTCTGAGTTTCAAAAAGTGGTGAGGGAAAGCCTTGGATTGTGTTGAAATACAAAAAATTCAAAATTCATCCACTTCAAAGCTTTATTGTTTTTTGCCTCTTCCTGAAGATTCAACCTGTCAACCACACTTATATAGTGCCGATTCCATAAGATTCAAATTATCCTAAAATTATAAAAGTTACTGGGGTAGTTACTGAAAAGTTTCAATAAACAGTTTATCACACTCATGAAAGCTTGTATGGGCTTTCTGGGAGAGAATTGTTTGTATTTGTTATGAAAAAACCCTAAGACTTTGCACATTAAAGGAACACTGCCAGTGAGCAACCTCCCAGTCCATCCTAGCAAAGTTTTTAAGTATTTTTGCACCACTGATCATTTTGAAGGACCTAAGGAATATCACCATCTTTTTACCTCAAATAAACATTCCTGCATATTTTCATAGGATTTATTTACTAAAATTATGCACACTTGTAATTTCAAATATTCACAGACTCAAGCAAAAAAAAAAATCTTACTACACTATGATGTTACTATTCTTATTTGCATATAACAAAGCAGAATATGAGATGTTTATTTAGGGACATGCTGCTAGCACATCAAAATGAAACCCAGGCATGACATACTACTGTGTGAATGTTACATTTGCTTATTCAGTACATAGAGCCAACTTACCTACTTTGAAACTAGAGCTATACTACATTTACAGATGCCATGAGATGGGATCAAATGGTGTGCGTTCATGTACTGAGTGTTCAGAGAAGCCGACTAATAACAGCAGGAAAACAAAGGGGTTGACAGGATACGTTACAGAAGAACACTCACGTCTATGCTTTCCTGGGCTAGTAGGTAACTCAGCAATCCTGAGAAAATGGCATTGGGTTGAGGATGAATATCTGTCTATACACACAGCAAAGGTCACCCTGCGCATAAGAACCAAGCTTTGTGTTTTCCTTCTGTGGCATGTTCAGTGTCTCTCTACGAGCAGTCGCGGCTGCTTACTCTGCTGCTGTGCTCTTCATTATCCCAGACGGGAAATGCACAGCTTGGTCACAGAAGCCAAGGGGCTTGCTTTCTGAGTGTGAACATACAACCCCCTAACACTGGGATTTTCCCCAGTACTGGGAACCAAGAACTGGAACTGCATGTAAGGAAGCATTGATGAAAACACAAGGCGTCCATGTTTTCTAACAGAACTGAATTGTGGAGTTTGTAAAGTGACTTTTGCCTGTGTGTTGGCAAGTACAGCGTCTTAGGACCCTTCATCAATCATCCCTTCTTTCCATCTTCTATTTATCTTTATACATTTACTTATGATTATCACTAGTCATTCTTCGTTATCTTCTTTGTTCCCTTAAGTTTCCCCTTCATTCTTTTTCCCCAGAAGCATGCTGTCTCCTGCTAGCCCCTCGCCACTCTTCTGCTGCACCCTGCTACCTTCTGTGTACTCTCATGTCATCTGCTGCTCTGCAGAGTTGCGATGGGCAATCGGACACCCATTGTGCTCAGTGAGAGTGGCATTCGGTGACAGGCTGTGGGGAACACAGGGTGGAGCCCGACAGTTTTTTTTACCAGTCCAACCATTTGTAAGGTGTTATCCACAGACACTAAAGGTTTAAGGGAAGTTGATGCAGACAAATATAAATAACCATGTCAGGAATATGTATATACTATCATGAACTCAAACTGCATTCTTGCTTTAAACAATCTTCTGTAAGATATCACACAGATGTGGGGCACACAAAGAGAAATGCATGTGCATACACATGCCCCCACAGACTCTAATAAGAAAACAGAAGCTAAAAGCCATATTGACTAAGTAAGAAATGTTAGATTTTGGTTAAGCCAAAAAGCATAAAACAGCACCAGGCAAGATTTATGAGGAAAAATGAATACTGTTGAGACATTTTTAAAATATAATATTGCTACTGAATTGGTCTCTTTCTTCAAGCCAGGATATGCCCAACTTAAATTATTTAAATAAAGTTCTCAAATCCTTCATTTTCTAAAGAACCTGAACTTATATATATATGAGAAACCATTTCAAAATAGTCCCACTTTTTCTTAACATTTCACGTTTTCTCACCTGCATTTTATTTTTAAAACAAAGTCCATTTATTTTCATCTTAATTCTAACCTGCATCCCCTACTGTTTCTTTAAAACTTGTAGTATTAAAAATTGTCAGGTATGAAGCTGAGAGCTCTGAGAGCTCTGCCCTCCGTTAACATACATAGAAATATTCGTTAAGATAAAATATTCGGTGTGCATTTTATTGACTAGTTATATGTCAACTTGACAGAAGGAAGAGTCTTCTGAGAGCAAGGAACACCAACTGAGAAAAGGCCTCTACAAGATAAGTACGCAGGCAAGGCTGTAGAGTACGATAATAATTATTGACTGATGTGGGAAGATCAAACCTATTGTGAGTGGCACCACCCTGGCCTGGTGGTCCTGGATTCTATAAGAAAGAAGGCTAAGAAAGCCAATGAACAGCACTCCTTCATGGTGTCTGTATGAGCTCCTGCTTCCAGGTTCCTGCCCTTTTTGAATTCCTGTTCTAACTGCTATTGATAATGAACTGAGATAGATAGATAGATAGATAGATAGATAGATAGATAGATAGATAGATAGATAGATATAGATATAGATTATAATTGTGAGTAAAATAATCCCCTTTCTCCCCAAATTGCATTTAGTCATGCTGTTTCATCACAGCAACAGTAATCCTAAATAAGACAGTAATTGGTAACAGGATCATTGGCCATTATATGGCAAACATGACTACATTGCTTTGGGGAAGATTGTGGAAAATGGAGGATTATGAACAGATTTTAAAATGTTGGGCTAGAACAACTATTGAGTGCTCAAAATTTGGTGAGCTGTTCTGTGAACACCAAGTCCTGACACTATTGCTGATGGCAAGAAGTGCTTTCAAACAGGAGCCTGGTATAGCTGTCTCTGAGAAGCTCTGTCACACCTGACTAAGACAGATGCAGATACTTACAGCCAACCATGGAATGAGGTAAGAGACCCTTATGGAAGAGTTAGGGAAAGGATTGAAGGAGCTGAAGAGGATTGCAACCCCATAGGAAGAACAACAATATCAATTAACCAGACCCCTCAGAGATCCCAGGGACTAAACCACCAACCAAAGAGGATACATGAGTTAGTCCATGACTCCCACTACATAGGTAGCAGAGGACTACTTTATGTGGCATCAATGGTAGGAGAGGTAGTGAGCTTGCTGCCCTAATGAAGAAGGATGCTAGAGGGATGAGGCAGGTGTGAGTGGGGGAGTGGAGAGCACCTGCTTAGAGGTATAGAGGAGGGAGGTGTGGTGGAAGGTTTGCAGAGGGGAGACTGGGAAGAAGAACAACATTTGAAATGTAAACAAATAAATATTTTTTCAGAAGATTATCAAGAAAAATGTAGATGATAGATGCCTGTTCTGTGAACTTCTAAGGGAATTTTGAGAGTCACTTGAAGACTCTATGTGGGTTATTCTGTGTTTTGAAAATTAAGTGGTTCTGCTGACCTGGGGCTAAAGAATTGGCTCTAATTAGCAATATACCAGGATCACTAAAGATAACCTTTGCTTTACTAGGACAACTGATGCTGGTTAGCTAGCTTTGAGAAATTAGCAGTGATTAAGAAGAGACCAGCATCACTGAGGTGACATCTTCTGGAAACTATTTCCCCAGAGTGAACACACAGAAACTTGTGCTACACAGACAGATAATGTACTTCATGCTGGCATCTTAATATGGTACTGACTTGGAAGGCTCAAGGGTGACAAGGAGAGCAGCTGATGTGTGACAGGACTGGAGTTCCTGAACAGAGCCTGGGAGAAGCTATTGGTGAAAATGCAGCCCAGTTGCAGCATTTTGAATATAATGTTACTGAGGTGACTGCCAAAAAAGACCCCAGCCATGGAGTAGAGTCAGGGTGAGCCTAGAAGACAAGCTCTGTGTATTGCTGACAGTGGAGCAAGAGAAGTGATCCAATGTCTTTGCAGGAACCCAGGAGGTCCTGCATAAATCCCAGACATTTGACAATGAGTTATTTGCACTGTTGGGAGTTTGGTTTTTCTTGGATCTCATTGTGATTGTGCCCTGCTGTTTCCCTCTTGGAAGTACAGAATATTTAACTTATTTAAAAACTTTATAATAGTCCACAGTTGAAAGATATGGAGACTTTTAACTTGTTAGTGTTTGAGTGTTTAAAGACTCTGGGATGTTTAAAACATTTTACATAGTGATGTTGATATTAATGTGTGATCTTGGAGATGATTAATAAAGAAAAGGCTATAGCTTAAAAATGATGTGCTTGATTATCAAGTTGACCAAAGGTCAACTGTGCAAGCTAGTCTGTCAATCGACAGAAGCCATATTATGTGTACACACAATTTAATGTTATAAAGTACCCCAAAGTAGTCAAAACTCTGTAATTTATGTTAATTACTTGAAAACTTGAGGGAAGCAGTCTTCATTGATCATTTTTTCCATGCCATTTTTAGGTATTATTATGAGGGAAAAAAGTCAATAGCTGGTATTTTCTTACTAAAACTACAATGAAACGTTCAGACATTCTACAAGGGTCATCATAAAGTCAACCAACTTGAAATATTTGAAGTAAACGTACATTGGATGACACGTGGGTAGAAGCAAACAGTCTCATCTTTAGTATAAATGACGGGTTTTGCCTGTCCATCTGGTTGAAGTCCAACAAACAGTCCTGGGCTCTTCAGAGATTCCAGACTTATAGATGCATTTTCCAGATTCTTCTTGATTTTAAAATGACAATCAGTGTCCCCAGTGCCCTACAAGTGATATAACATGATTTCACAAATGTGAGAAAACACTGGACACAACTGAAAGCCACTCATTCCCAAGAGCATAATTTTTCTTCTTTTTCAAGCTATCAGCATAAATCTAAAAAAAAAAAATAATTTTTTCCATAAGCTCTAGAAACAGAGACTGTATGACGGGCAAAGAAAATGCTCAAGGCTAGGGACAAAGGACTCTGAGTCACAGGGAAAGGCCACTGGGTGGGGTTCATTTCAGAGTTGCTCACCTCCAAAGGTGGATACAGAATATTAAAACATGAAACTATCTTTTTAAAAATAAAGTCACACAGCCAGGCAGGGGTGGGGCACACCTTTAATACCAGCACTTGGGAGGCAGAGGCAGGCGGATTTCTGAATTCGAGACCAGCCTGGTCTACAGAGTGAGTTCCAGGAGAGCCAGGACTACACAGAAAATCCCTGTCTCAAAAATCTAAATAAATAAATAAATAAATAATTTTAAAAAGACACACATTGCTTAATGACAAGGATACATTCTAATAAATGCATCATTAGTTCATTTATCATTGTAAGAACATCACAGATTGCATTTATACAAATGTGTGTGTGTGTGTGTGCGTGTGTGTGTGTGTGTGTGTGTGTCTGTGAGAGTGAGAGAGAGGTGTGTGTTTTACAGTCCATTACTTCTATGGCTATGATGATCAAAAAAAATAAAGGCAATAAAGAAGAGAGAAAATATTAAATAAATTGTAAATATATGACATTAAAACACATTTTAATGTTTTCATAGTAAACTTTTCAAATGTAAGAAGAAATGTGCTATAATGTAGTTGTAAATAGTCAGTAAATACACACCAGCACAATACTTCATCATCATTGTCATATACTGTATACCATGTAAAGTTGTATCCATACACTTTCATGCAACTGCCAGCACAAGTTTGTTTACACTAATATCATCACAGAAGCGAACAATGTCACATTATAACATTATAACTATATCAGCAGGTGAGAGGCATGCTTAAGTTCCATTATTTTATGATACAGTTACAAAAATTATCAAATATATAATATAAAATTCTCTAAAGCATAGACAAGGGTCAGCTTTAATCACGTGGGCATTCACAGTGGAAATCATGTAATAATTTCACGTGTGATTGCGTACTTTTGAGACTGAATTTTCAAGTACGTGCAAGGTATTTAAAGATTATCAATAAAACACTCAAGTCAGGCAATGGTGGCACAATCCTTTACTCTCAGCATTCAGAAGGCAGAAGTAGAAACTTCATGAGTTTGATGCCAGCCTGGTGTACAAAGTGAGTTCCAGAACAGCCAAGGCTATACAGAAAAGCATGTTTACAGAACAAACAAACAAGCAAACAAAGAAACAAAACCACTTAAAATTAGAAGTTATTAGTAACCACGAATGTTGCCATCTCCTTTTTTAAGGTACTCATAGTATTAGAATATATTTAACTATTCAGTGCTTTGAACTTTTTGTTGTAAGGTTTAAAAGTTATAAAAAAAAATGAGTTTCATGAAAATGAATTAAGGTTTCTAGTAGTAATTATTATTATATTTAAAATAGAAGACTATATTCTGTTCTTAGGGTGATGTCAGTAAGAGCCAAATGTCTGTCTGTCTGTCTGTCTGTCTGTCTGTCTGTCTGTCTGTCTGTCTGTCTGTCTCTCTCTCTCTCTCTCTCTCTCTCTCTCTCTCTCNCACACACACACACACACACACACACACATTTTACAAATGCAAATTAACCGATGTCTACTTTCTTCTGCTTTTGCTATTGATAAAATATCATAAATGGCTTTGACTTGTCCATGGCTAAACACCAAACATCACAAAGAAAAGTAAGAGTAGCATAAAGGGCTTTCCTGGTGGTTTCTATATAGCCAAGACACCTCTCCATTAGGAAATGTTGGGTTGCTTCTGCTTTTGTATTTGTTCTTATTTCTGAGAATTTCATATTATAAATTTTGATCATACTCTTTCCCCTCCACCACCTCCTCTCAGATTATTCCCATCCCCTTTAGCCCCCCGAATTTGTATTATTTTCCTGTCCTTGAAAAAGAAAAACATAAATTGCTATTTGTGTTGGCAAACTCTTCCTGTACATGAGGAATGCCCTAGAGTGTAGTTGATAACCTGTTGTCACTCCACTAAAGAAATTGAGTTTCTTCCCTTTCTCAGCTGCTTGTGGACGTTGTACATCGTGGTGCGCACTAGGCTCCGCACCACGATGTACAACGTCCACAAGCAGATAAAGTTTACAAGACCAAGGGGCCTCTCTTCCCAATGATGGCCGATTAGGCCATCTTCAGTTACATATGCAGCTAGAGACACGAACAAGCTCAGGGGGTACTGGTTAGTTCATATTGTTGTCGCACCTACAGGGTTGCAGCCCCCTACAACTCCTTGGGTACTTTCTCTAGCTCCTCCATTGGGGGCCCTGTGTTCCATCCAATAGCTGGCTGTGACCATCCTGAACATCTTTTAAGTTAAGTGTGAGACTGTGTGCCACCTTCTTCTCCTTCTCTGCTTGAAATTGTGTAGGTTTTGTGCATGCTACTACACTCTGTGAGTTCATATGTTCATCAGCCCTACTATGTTTATAAAATGCTGTTTTCTTACCTATCACCTCTGCCTCTTACAATCTTTCCATCTCATCTTTCACTTATCCTTGAAGGGAGGGATTTGGTAAAGACTCCCCATTTAGAGTTAAGTGCTCTGAAGTTTCTCATTCACTGAACATTGTCCAGTTGTGGGTCTCAGTGTCATCTCTTCAAGAGAAGTTTTTCTTGTAAGAGTTGATGGATAGACTGATCTATGGGTTTACTATACCATTAAGAGTTGTTTGTTGCTGTGTTCATTTATAGGAATAATAATATTTTTCCTCAAAGGCTCCTGATCTATCTAGTTTCGGGTTCTTGCTCTCATTAACGTGTAAGGAATGGATTCCATTTTATGAAGCAGGCCATAAATACATTTTTTTAAAGTAGTTAAGTACTCTCATAAAACTAGTGCCACTATTGTACTAGTGGGTATATTTTATGGGCATGTTGTTATTGTAGTTCACAGAGTTTGTAGCTGGGTAAGATTGATGAATACAGTTTTCTTCTGGTAGCTTGTAAAGTTCCTTCTATCACCACAAACAATGGTCAATAGGGATGAAACTTGCAGTTCAGCACCAGCTCAATTTTTCCATCATTGATGCTATAAGTATGTGATACCTTTAACAATAGAGTTTTATCTTTAGGTTGTAGAGAGTAACCAATAGCATTGACAATAGCCTATAATGTCTGGCTGGCCTATAATGACCCCTTTGTCTAATATGTCCAAAAAAATGTAACCCATTCTTGGCAATTTGGTTTTTATTTGGTATTTCATCTTGCTCTAGTCAGAACAGCTATGATTAATGATAAATAATAACAAATGATAGTAGATGCTGTTGAAGATGCAATGAACATCCCTCACTGCTGGAGGGATGCAAAGTGGAGAAGCTACTATGGATATTGGTGTGGAGGTTCCTCAAAAACCTATAAATAGATTTGTATGGTGTCTGGTTGGAGTATTGTCTCTCACATTATAATGGTAAATTGATTTAAATTTCTTTCATATGTTTATGTGTCTTAAGAAGCTTCTACTGTAGTAGGTTTCCATGTGGCTTTTCAAATGCCCTTTGGTGTTAGTCCTCTTCATATTCCTTCACAAACCCTAAATACCTATCTTCCACTTCATTTAGTCCCCTGTTCTAATTTCTCCTTTATTCCTTTATAAGTATATTTTATTCTCCCTTCCATGGTAGATCTTATCTTTCCCCAGTCCCATACTAGCCTCTAGAGGAGTAGCCACTAGTCCTTTGTGGTTATTCTAAATAAAACACATATACCTAATGCTTAAGCATAGGCATTAAGATGAATAAATAATAAATGGGACCTCATGGCACTAAAAATAATCTTTTTTTTCTTTTTTCCCTTCCTTTTTTTTAGATATTTTCTTCATTTACATTTCAAATGTTATTCCCAGAGTCCCCTATACCCTCCCTCCACCCTGCTCCCCAACCCACCCACGCCCGCTTCCTGGCCCTGGCATTCGCTTGTATTTGGGCATATGATCTTCACAAGACCAAGGGCCTCTCCTCCCATTGATGGCCAACTTGGCCATCCTCTGCTACATATGCAACTATAAACACAGTTCTGTGGGGGTACTAGTTAGTTCATATTGTTGATCCTCCTATAGGGTTGCAGACCCCTTTAGCTCCTTGGTTACTTGTTTTAACTAATTCTTTAGGGGACCTGTGTTCCATCCAATAGATTACTCTGAGCATCCACTCCTGTATTTGCATAGCCTCACAAGAGAAAGCTATATCAGGGTCCTGTCAGCAAAATCTTGCTGGCATATGCAATATTGTCTGGGTTTGGTGGTTGTATATGGGATGGATCCCCAGGTAGGGCAGTCTCTGGATGGTCCTTTCTACTATCTCAGCTCTGAACTTTGTCTCTGTAACTCCTTCCATGGGTATTTTGCTCCCCATTCTAAGAAGGAACGAAGTATCCACACTTTAGTCTTCCTTCTTCTTGAGTTTCATGTGTTTTGTAAATTGTATCTTGGGTAGTCTAAGTTTCTGGGCTATTATCCACTTATCAGTGAGTGCATATCATGTGAGTTCTTTTGTGATTGGGTTACCTCACTCAGGATGATATCCTCCAGATGCATCCATTTCTCTAAGAATTTCATAAATCCATTGTTTTTAATTGCTGAGTAGTACTCCATTGTGCAAATGGACCACATTTTCTGTATCCATTCCCTCTCCTGGGCATATACCCAGAAGATGTTCCAACTTGTAATAAGGACACATGCTCCACTATGTTCATAGCAGCCTTATTTATAATAACCAGAAGCTGGAAAGAACCCAGATGCCCTTCAAAAATAAGCTTCTTATAGCAAAGGACACCACTATCAAGCAAAAAGACAACCTACAAAATGGGGGTGGAAAAAACTTCAACTACGTATCTCACAGAGGGTTAGTATCTAAAATATACAAAGAACTTCAAAAGCCCGAACATCAAGAGAGCAGATAACTCCGGTTATGAAGAGGCATAGAACCTGATAGAGAGTTCTCAAAAGGTAGGAAACAAATAGCTGAGAAATAGTTTTTAAAATGTTCAACATTCTTAGCTATTAGGGAAATGCAAACACTGAGATATCATCCTACCCACTCAGAGTAGCCAAGATTAACAAAACAAATGACACGGAGTAGTAGTGAAGATGAAGGAGAAAGGGGCTTCTCATTCATTGCTGGTAGGAGTGAAAACTGGTTCGGGCACTGTGAAAGATAGTGTGGCAGTTCTTTAAAACCTTAAAAGAGATCCACCACACAGTCTACCTCTACCACTCCTGGGCATATATCCAAGGGACTCTGTATCCTCCTCTAGAGGTGCCTGATCATTCATGTTTATCACTATACTACTCACAAAAGCAGGAAGTGGGCAGCCTAGATGTTTATCAACGGATGAGTAGATAATGAAAATGTGCAACATCTACACAGCAAAGTATAACCCTGTTGTGAAAGAAATGAAATTTGTAGGTGAAGAAATGACGCTGTCAACAACCACCGTGAGAAATATAAACCAGACCCAAAAATATAACATGTCACATGCTTTCTCCTATTTGTGGATATTAGCTTTGACTCTTTTTTTCCCTTTGTGAGCTTTTATATTTTTTGAGTGAAATGTTTGCATTTTTAATTATTATTTTCTTTATTTACATTTCAAATGCTATCCCAAAAGTTCCCTATAGCCCACCCCCACCCCTGCTCCCCTACCCACCCACTCCCACTACTAGGCCCAGGCCTTTCCCTATGCTGGGTCATATAAAGTTTGCAAGACCAAGGGGCCTCTCTTCCCAGTGATGGTCAACTAGGCCATCTTCTGCTACATATGCAGCTAGAGACTCGAGCTCAGGGGGTACTGGTTAGTTCATATTGTTGTTCTACTTACAGGGTTGCAGCACCCTTCAGCTCCTTGGGTACTTTCTCTAGCTCCTCCATTGGGGATCCTGTGTTCCATCCAATAGCTGACTGTGAGCATCCACTTCTGTGTTTGCC
>NC_034611.1:12386508-12397229 GCF_900095145.1 Mus pahari | reverse complement strand
CTGGGTCCTCCAGTAGTACTATGTCCAATTTTCTGAGGAACTGCTAGACTGATTTCCAGAGTGGTTGTATATAGCTTTGACTCTTTAGACACGTGTGTTATATTTGGAAGTTAAGCACCGTATTTTTAGATAGTTTGTATATCTCCTCAATGGTTGATATGTTGAGACCTTCTCTTCTCAAATGCAAAATCTACAAGGCGCTTTAATAGACAGTGTCTAGAGCCAACTTATTAGGTTCATTTTCCACCTGAAAGTATCTTAGGTCCGTTGAGCATTTTAATGAATGAGTTTTTACAAATGTGAGCCTGGTTCTGAATCCCTCTAATTTTCTGTCTCAAGATGCCATTTCCTCTCAACATGTTCTCTTTCTATTTATCATGGGGTCTTGCTCTGACCAGAGGTCTGGTGTTTGGACTTCTAGTCTCCAAACTGTGGGCAAAAGAATCCATTTTCTTCATAATGCCATTTCCTTCCTGTATTTAATTGCAGAAATGAGTAATTTGGTCTGTGCAGAGACAAACCAAATAATTGATACACAAACTAGTCTGAGTCTGCAGAACAGAATCTTGTAGCTGTAGTCTTTGACTTTATGAACATTTTGGTTTCAAGTTTTGCATCTGGATAAAACCCAAGGAAGAAAGGGAAGAAACAAACAGACAAATTAATAAGGTAAGAATGTAAGTGTCTAAACTTCAATTTTATTATTGACCTATAACAGGTTAAGCTTTGAACTGAAGAGAGAAACCAAAATGTACATACACTACTTTAGAAGGGGAAAAAAAATCAAGAGCCTTGAACACATCGACACAGGGAAAATTTCCTAAACAGAACACCAATGACTCAGGCTCTAAGATCAACTATAGACAAATGGAATCTCATAAAATTGAAAAGCTTCTATAAGGCAAAGGACACTGTAAACAAGACTAAACGACAACCTACCAACTGGGAAACGATCTTTACCAACCCTACATCCAATAGAGGGCTAGTATCCAAGATATTAGCTAAACAAAGAATCTCAACTGAGGAATATCGAATGGCTGAGAAACACCTGAAAAAATGTTCAACATCCTTAGTCATCAGGAAAATGCAAATCAAAACAACCCTGAGATTCCACTTTATACCAATCAGAATGGCTAAGATGAAAAACTCAGGTAACAGCAGATGCTGGCGAGAATATGGAGAAAGATGAGCATTCCTCCATAGCTGATGGGAATGCAAGTTGGTACAACTACTCTGGAAATAAGTCTTGTGGTTCCTCTGAAAATTGGACATAGTACTATCTGAGGACCCAGCTATACCTCTCATGGGCATATACCCAGAAGATGCTCCAACATATAACAAGGACACATGCTCCACTATGTTCATAGCAGTCATATTTATAATAGCCAGAAGCTGAAAAGAACCCAGATGTCCCTCAACAGAGGAATAGATACAGAAAATGTGGTACATTTACACAATGGAGTACTACTCAGCTATTAAAACAATGACTTCATGAAATTCTTTTTTTCCTCTTTATTATTATTATTATTATTATTATTATTATTATTATTATTATTTTCTTTATTTACATTTCAAATGCTATCCCGAAAGTTCCCTATACCACCCCTGCCCCTGCTCCCCTACCCACCCACTCCCACTACTTGGCCCTGGCCTTCCCCTGTGCTGGGTCATATAAAGTTTGCAAGATCAAGGGACCTCTCTTCCCAATGATGGCCAATTGGGCCATCTTCTGCTACATGACTTCATGAAATTCTTAGGCAAATGGGTAGACCTAGAAAATATCTTCCTGAGTGAGGTAAACCAGTCACAAAAGAACATACATGGTACGTACTCACTGATAAGTGGATATTAGAAAAAAAGTTCCTAATACCTATGATACAACTCACAGACCATATGAAGATCAAGAAGGAAGACCAAAGTGTGGATGCTTCAGTCTTATTTAGAAGGGGGAAAAAAATAATCATGGGAGGTAGAGGGAAGGAGGGACCTGGGAGGGAGGCAGGAGGGTGAGGGAAAACGGGGACAGGATCAGGTTTGGGAGGAGGCTGGAGGTTGGGGGCTTGGAAGTACGGAGGGTCACGAGATTGAACAGAGATGGGTAGCAGTGGGGATGAGAATCTGGGGGTAGCCACCAGAAAGTCCCAGATGCCAGAAAAGCAAAAGACTTCCAGGACCCAACTGGGATGACATGAACTGAATATCCAACAGAGGGGAGAGAGAAGCTTTAGAGACTATATCCAGTGGATAGACATGGCCCCCATTTGAGGGATGGGCCACCCATCCATCTCAAAAATATTAACACAGAAATGTTCCTGTCTAAGGGAAATGCAGGGACAAAGAGTGGAGCAGAGACTGAAGGAAAGGCCATCAAGAGAAAATGCCCCATCTAGGGATCCATGCCATGTGCAGATACTAAGCCCAGACACTACGATTGATGCCAAGAAGCACTTGCTGATAAAAACCTGGTATGGCTATCCCCTGAGAGGCCCTACCAGAGCCAACCTTCAGACTGAGCACAGGAACCCCAATGGAGGAGTTAGGGGAAGAACTGAAGGAGCTGAAGGGGTTTGCCACCCCANAGGAAGAACAACAATGTCTACCAATCAGACACTCCCCCTCTAGAGCTCCCAGGGACTAAACCACAAACCAACTAGTACACCTGGAGGGACTCATGGCTCCAGTTGCACATGTAGCAGAGGGTTGCCTTATCTGGCACCATGGGAGGGGAGGCCTTTGGTCCTGTGGGGGTTCAATACCCCAGCATAGGGGAAGTGGGTGGATGGGGGAGGAAGAGCATCCTCATAGAAGCAGAGGATGGGGGATGGCATAAGGGGTTTGGGGAGGGGGATAACATTTGAAATGTAAGTAAATAAAATAACCAACAAAAATAATAAGAAAACTCAATCAGCTTAACTGTGCATGCCAGCATATACTAGAACCATGTTTGTACTTTAGTACACTGCAGACTTTACTCAAACTATGTTTTGTTTATGAACTTTAATTTTATTCTCAAATATAACACAGCTATCCTATTGAATACTGGTGTGATGTTTTACTAAAGGGCTCAAAAATTGCCCTTGATTCACAACTGACTGAACCTTTCCTGGAGACACACCTTCCTTACCAACTCTAAAGCGCACCCCTACTTCTAATGTTATTTTTTTTCATACTGGGAATCACACTCTTTTGAATTAAGTCAAACACGGAGAGAAGGCAAGCCCTAATGCTTTTTCTACAGCTCCACCAACAGGCAGGCCTTCGCACAAAGCTCAATTCTGTTAGCACTGTTAAAAGTCTCTGTTTTGCTGATTTTATTTGGTTTTCCTCTCTCCTGTCATAATAAAAAGTGGGATTTTTCTCTCCAAATGTCACCTCTCCAGGAAACTTCTCCTGACTGCTTTTCAAACCAGTCCCCTCTCTAAGCCTCCGGATATGTAGATGAATTACAACTCAAATGGGATTTCTGACGTTCTATAGTCTCTAAATTATGATTGTTTATATTTTTTTTCAGTAGCACGTCAAGGAATTTTATTTCTATCCTTCAAGTGAAAAACTGAAAATTAAATTTAATATAACTCGGTTTTATAGGATTAGAGTTTCCCTTATTGCATTTTAAGCAAACAACCAACAGTTCTGTTTCATCCCCAGCCCCATATCAACTGGATAAAGGCATTCAGATGTAAAATGAAGTATGTACATTCTCTATATAAAAGCACCCTATGTGCCCCCCTAATATTGGCAACAATAACAATGTGTATGAAGTCACTGTATGGTATCAAGTGCATGTTCTTACCATGTATCCCATGACCATGTCCCATGTTCTCATTGTTAGAGAAGAAAAATCCCAGTGACTTCACCCAAAGTGACATTTTAAGCTTCCCTGTCATTCAATATTTGTTGAGCACCTGTCAGACATAAGGGCTTCCGAATTTGGGATATTTTAATTAAAAATGAAATATGAGTTTTTTATTATATTAATGTGGAAATAATACATTTAATATTACTAATCAACAATGTTCTAATCAACTTTCTCTTCCAAAATGAATCAGCCGATGTTCTATTTCTTTAACAAATATGTTTGATCCTGCTCAGAAAAATCATTGTTGCTATCTTCAAGGCTTTCCTATAGCCTCAAATATTAATATGTGGACCATTGTCTAAATATTAATATAACATTTTAATTACATTTTATTACAATTAATGTACATATTTAATTGCATTAAATGTTAGGCCATTTGCTAGAAAACTCAGCTGAAATACTTTATCTTGCATGTGGCTGCATTCATGTATGACTTTATTAAACTTATTTCTTAAAAAATGTTTGATTAGGTAAAACATGATCTAGAATTATTTGCCTAAAATCAAGTAAAACTTGATAAAGTTTTATACTTCATGGTCTACTAGTCTAACATCATGTATACTTCACCATAATTCAAATAAAACACATATGTGTGCACTCATGTATACTTGTTTATAATTTCAACTTCTTACAAACCTGAGCTGCCCTTAATTTTTTGTCTCAACTATCTTTTTAGTGAACAGTAAAAAATGGACAAATCTTCAATGAGAGAATAGTCATGGTTTCTTCAAACCCAGCAGTTGTTCTTCATGAGCATACTGTTGGTATAAGATGTGCCTGTCCCTTGTTCTCCTTGGTATACTTAACTCATTGGCACATTATTTTCTTTTAACTTCTAAAGTTTTTTTTTTTAATTTGTACTCATTCTTAGGGAGCCAGTGAGCCCACTCTTGTTGTCCTGAGGCTGTGGCTTCTTGAAAGTAACTCCCTTATAACTGTCCTCAGTGAGTCACATGTTGTTTGTTATGAGCCTAGATCCCTACTACAACAAAAACTATTAAAGTGATTTACTCCTACAGAATAAACATTTTTCTGGTGACAGAAATAGAAACATTTGTTTCAGGATCAACATCACCTGTTTTAAAGGTGTGTTTACCTATACAAAAAAAATGTTCTCAGATGTATGCATTTCAATGCAAACACATTGAAAACAGTCATGCTTTTATCCAATGCAATTTATTACACTATTTGTGGAGTAGCAGGCTTCACCATGGCACTCTTGGGCTGTTAAAGCATAGGGAAATGAACATGCATCACCGTTTACCTCAGAGTACATTTTACATCCCCCTGGAGACAGTATGTACACTTTACTTCAGCCTCTAAGCATATACAAACTACAATAACTACAGTAATGTTCTCATTTGTTTTCCAAAGAAGTGTCATTCCAGAAAGAGTCTAGTGACTCATGTCAGATACAAGAAGAGAAATGATGGTCTTCACTGTTCCACATTAATAGTGACAAACACAGGCATCTTGGCTACAGAGACTCACTGGCGAAACCTTACAAAAAATTTTTTAAGTCACACAAGCAAACTTAGTCATTAAACACATTATAACATGAAGAACATGCGCTAGGGAAGTACTTGAACATTTCTCAACAATAAACAAAAGGGGCAATCGTTGTTTTCCTTGGTTGTTCCCCGGAAGTTAAAGGTAAGACTTTGTTGTTGAAGGTGCCATGCACATTGCAGATAGAACTTGAAGAGTTTGAGCTGAATCTGACTGAAAAACATTCTTCTACGGACTACTTTTCGTAGTGCCCAAAGATGCTATGAAAGCTGACAGAGGAAGAAAGAAACCAATAGTACTACCAAGCTGTGACTTCTCTAAACCCAAGTATGTGGCTGGTGAGATGATGGATCGTAGAGAACCTACTACTGGAACTTTTCTGAATAAGTATAATTCCAAAGTGTAGTCTAACATTTATCCTTATACACACAGCTATGTGTAGCCCTCAACCCTTATCAAAAAAGCTTCTGTTTGCTACAGATGGAGACCATTATAAAAGGCCACAACTGGTCAAAATGAGCTACAGGCAATTAATGAGTGCTGAGAGAAGGGAAATTAGTCCTCTCCATGGATGAGTCCAATACAAGTAGTCAGGACTAAAACAATATACACTCAAACAACATTACATGACTCATAGGGCTGCATATATATATATATATATATATATATATATATATATATATAAACAATAATTATTAAAGATAAAGAGACCATGAATTTGAGAGAAAGGGGAGGTGTGGAAGGACCTGGAGGGAAGCCTGGAATGGTGTCATTATATTTTAATTAAATTAGGTTAAACAAATTAAAATGTTAACCTTAAGTAATGAACAAAACTATTAAATTCTTCTTTTTAAGTGATGACTTTTTTACGCTAAACCAGACCATGTCCTAACAAAGGCTGCTTAGCTATTCATAGCTCTAGACCACCCCTCTGAACTCAAACCTCATGTTAGTGTCCTGAAGATAGGCTTGAGGGCCGCTGAACGGCTTGTGATTGCTGCCACTTATGACAGTGATGATGATGACAATGGCGGTAAAGAGTACCTGATGGATAGATTATAGTGTGAGTGTGAGGTGATAGGGATCTTTTCTGAGAAGGGAGCTTACTGGGTTCTGGCCAGGCATACACTGTGATCCTCCTTTTGCTTTGCTCACCAATCTGGTGACAGTATCACTGAACTCATCGCGGGCTAGAAGTGGTGGGACTTTCCTGTTTATAGAGCATTCAGAAGTCACTGGCTTCCAGGACAGGTACTTTACATTTTCAAATCCTTTAGTAATAATGATCCAATATAATAATTTTTCCTAGAATATATTTAAAATTCTTAGGAAACATAACAAGAAGACAGAGATGTTTGATCCCTGAGTTTTAAGTGTAGGTAGGCAAAGGAAATTGAGTTGTGGTTCACAGGCTGTAAAGATCTCTAAAACAAATCTTAAGCCAAAAATATTCACATATTTATAAAATACACATAGGAACAAGATTTCCTCTCCAACCCTCAAGGATCAACTTATATGACTTTGGTCCATGTTGAACTGGTACACTGGTGAGCCACAGCCTGTTTTCAAGAGTGAATACTCTGTGCTAGATGATGAGTAGCTATGGAGTGGATGAGTGAATACACTGGACAATGAGTAGCTATGGAGTGGATGAGTTATCTTATGTCACACAGATGCTCTGTCTGCCCTGGCCTGGAAGACATAGCCCATGGCCCAGGCAAGGAGACAGGAGCTGAATTCCAGCAGCAAAAATATTAACATGGTCACTCACAGTCAACTAATACCTTGTTTCCACCTTACCCCAACATGCTTCACTCCTGTTTCCACAAGTTGCCATTCTAGAAACACTGAAATACAGCATTGGAATAAGATATGAATGTCTATAGCACTGTTATTTCTGGTTTGCCCTTTTATACAGGTCCCCATACTGGCCTCTTTTCTGTTTATCTCCCGCTTCACAAACCTGTTACCTTGGCAGTTTTTAGAGTAATGACCTAATCTATAAGAAGCAACATGTGGAATCAATAGTTGGCAGGCCAACCTTCCAAAGGCCTGGCAAATTTCTGCCTCATAGTCTATATTCATTTTTTTTTCAATTGTCTACATAGCAAATTCTGAGTAGCCACCTCAAATGTGTGCCTTTACCTTTATTACTGTAGATTTCATTGAAAATTTTGCTTGAATTCTTTGTCAAGAAGCAAATTGTACAGATGCTTGCGCTGCTTTTAAACTGTGAAATAAGTTTATTAGACAATATTTGGGTTGAAATTCTGATGTATGGATGGATGGATGGATGGCTGTATCTACAGTTGGAGTACAGTTTGAGATGATGCTGAATTCTGAGATTACAGCATGCACTACCTCACCAGGATCCAATCTTTTTTTTTTTTCATTGTAATAGCCTAGTGAAATGAAGCTGATATGGTTTTTTCACAAAAATTAATAAGGAAAAGAAGGAAGATAAGCAGGAAAATATGACAATGGGGAGTGTTTAGCGTAAGAGAGAAAGATTATACTATAAATTTGCAGGGAACATAGATTCACATCGAAACAAGATCACCAGCATACTGAAATATCAAATGGTGGATGCAGAGAACAACATTCACACCACAGCGCACATCACTTCAAGGCTGACACAGCTTGTGCATGTTAACAATATGAAGAGAAACCATTTCTCAGATACCCCTCCTATAGAATGAATGAGCATTTGATGATACCATACATAAATAGTCCATGCCTTCATTGTAATATTACCTATTTTATTCCAATTAGCCTATCTTTTGAAAGATCATGAGCAAGATTCTTCATCTCTTTAACTTAGCGCGGTCTGTGAAATGATAGTGTAAGTGATTTTATTATGATTGGGAATGTCAATTAAATGTGAATTGTTACAGGAAATATTAAAAATGAACCAGCACATTTCTGTGCTTGTGCCAGCTACTCTCTGCCCCAGCAATATGGCCAGCCTGTTCTTATCTCATGGTGATGCCGTCCCCATCCAAAAAGCCCTAACTCTCTCCTGCTTCTTCTGTTCCTCTGACCAACCCTGAAGTCCCACCTACTAGCCCAGAGACTGGCTCCTTTATTCATTAGGGGATGGGTCACAAGAACTCATCTGAGTATGTGACTCATTCCTCCTTTGCAGCCCCTCCCAGGAGAGTGGAATTAGCATCAAATACAAACAACCCCAGGGCTATCCACAACAGTGAATGTGTGCACAAACTTTTTAAATTGCTAGTATTAGATATATACATTCATGTGTAGAGAGCTAAGACAGGAACCTAGAGGATCCGGGAAGTTCTTAGTCGGTCCTCTCACCATCTGCATAAACTCAGGTATAATCATCCATTTAGCCAAATTTCAGACTTGGAAGAACTACTCAATTGATGGCTCTTCCTGGTTGCCAACTCCATGATACCTGGAATCAATTAAATCCCCCAAATGCAGGGCACAAATATGGATTTTTGCTTCATATGAAGTGGGAAGATCTACTTCAAATCTTTGAGGCAGGAACATACACTATTAATCCTGATCTTCTGAGCTGGGAAAACCCCACCTCTAATCCGGGCCATGCCTTCTACTGGCAGCCTATATAAGGACATGGAAGAAGGAAGCTTCTGCTCTTGGCCTACTTGCTCTCACCTTGCTAGCAAGTCTGTTTCTTCACTGGCATTAGAGCCTACTTCTCGAGAATATACTGGAGACCAGGTAAGACATCTAGAAGAACTACTAGATTCTTGGAGTTTCCATTTATAACAAGAATTGTTGGATTAGCTGGACCACAGCCTGTAAGCCATTCTAATAAATCATACATATGTATAGGATAGAAAGAGAGTCATTCTGTAAGTTATGTTGTTTGTTTCAACTAAACTGTTTCTAATAAAAATAGGTGGGGAGAGCATTGATATGGAAATTAATTTTTTTACTAGGAACAGCGATATAACATTAATTCCAGCACTTTAGAAGCAGAAACATCTAGATTTTCTTACATTTGATACCAGCCAGGTGTATGAAGCAAGTTCCAGGCTATCCAGGGCTACATAATGAGATTCAATCTCAATTTAAAAAAGAAGGATCACATAGGCCCCTCACCCAAGGAAAATTATTCATTTATATTCCTTTCAATAGCTCTCCTAAGGCTCAAGATTGCTAAAGCCTGACATCACTTAGAATTTACAATTACTTGCTAATAGTGTGTGGGTTTTCCAGTGGAGAGGATCCAGGCACTAAGAAGAATAAAGAAACAATGAGCTGTAGCCTTTTAGAGGCTTGGTTTGTGGGGTAGACTTGCAGATCAATAACAGCAGCAAGATCAGGGAGCTCATTAGAAAGGTACGCATTCATCCAGGTGTGGTGACTGCGCATGCCCGAAAGCCTGTCACTCAGGAAACTGAGGCAATAGGACAGGGTTGTGCGGTCAAGCTTAACTAGAATGGAAAGGATAAGAAAGTGGAGGAGAGGGAAGATATAGGTAAGGTGAGAAGAAAAGAAGACTCCATCTTCCAACCGGAGTCTTTCGCATCACAATCTCCTTGAAGACAACCGTAATTCCCAGTGCTTTGTATTTATGCGATATTTCAAAGTCACTGTGAACTGAGTCTTTGTCTAAGCACAACAGGCTCTCAGCTACCCACTGCATTTACTTAAACCCCAGACAAAGGGAACGTGTCACACATCATATCCAATTTCCAAAGTATTTGTAGGTAAAAGTTAAAATCAATGCATTCAGAAAGATCCTCTGGCTATTACAGAGAAACACCCTAAACATTTTCTGGGAGGAAAAAAGAGATGCTTACCGTTCCGTTACAGTACCCATCCTTAATCCTCAGATACATTCGTGCAGTTTTCACACTTTCAAACATGCAGATCCCAGAACTGATTCTATGCACTCTCCAGTGGGATTGTTCTGACTGGTTCCCGGCTCCTGTGCAGGTCCCATTGGGCTGCAGACACAGTGCCTGACACAAGCTTGTAGCGAGTATAACCACAGCACTGCTGAGGAATACACCCTTTGGAGAAATAAACAGAAAAGCAGTAAGTACACAAGGCTTTCATTCTGCCAGGAGGAGATGGCTCTAGGGAGGGTGCAGCGACCAGGATCTTACTTACCAGCAGCTAGAAACTGAAACTGAACAAAAGAAAGAACTTAACTGCAGTAATAAGAGATCAGAATGTGTAGGTGGATTTATATCTATGATTAGTTATTCACAGAGTAATATCCAGTTGTTATGGACACTTTGAAAAGTAAAGTACAGCTGGGCGTGGTGGCGCACGCCTTTAATCCCAGCACTCAGGAGGCAGAGGCAGGCAGATTTCTGAGTTCGAGGACAGCCTGGTCTACAAAGTGAGTTCC
>NC_034611.1:12383959-12386348 GCF_900095145.1 Mus pahari | reverse complement strand
AAAAAAAAAAAAAAAACCAAACCAAAACAAAAAACAACAACAACAACAACAACAACAAAAAACCAAAAGAAAAGTAAGGTACAAAAACAAACAATTCTCTTATGTAAATTTAATACTATAAGCAAATAATTTTCATATTCATATAAAGCAAAATTAACAAATACTTACTGGGTTCCTGAATTACAGGAAGCATTATATGGATATTAGTTAAATAGATGGATATAGGAAAGAGTGAAAAAAGGATAGCAAATACAACTAAAATATACTTAAATAATCCCATATAATTTATCTTTAGGAGGAATAAAAATATCTTGAAATTTATTCAGGAATATACTAGCACTACAAAGAATTGGCTAAGATCAGCCATGTGGATTTTCAAAGGTGTGAAATCTCAGAATCACAAGAATCAACATGGGGGATAAAAGAAGGTATGTTTATCCCTCTAGAAAACTATCAGGTAAATTATAGTTATATATAATTATAGGAACACACACAACTGATGTTAATGCTGAAAGGAGCAAGGAAGTAAAGAATTTAACATTATCCGAAGAGGTCTTTGCCTCAGTTTCTGACCTGTGATCACTAAGCCCTTGGAGCATCATGCCTGATAGAAGTGTCTGACTTTGTATGGAGGCCTTGTGCCAGCCAAAAAGTGGCAGTGTGAATTGGAGTAGGAATTTTTGTGTCATACTTTGCCAGTTAACCTTCTGAGAGCCTGGAAACTAAGACCAGTCACATGGACTCCATCAGTTTGGAATCTAATGCTCATGTGAGGGTTCCTGATCCACAAAGCTATTGATGTATCTCCTGTGCCTCCCCAGCCAACCCTGAGAAATCACCTCTTCCTGCGTCCACAGGGAAAGTTCTGCATGTACTATTTTTATATTTCTCCCACCTCTCAGATTTTATCTATAGCTTTTCTCAGTGACATACGGAAACTGTGAGTATGATTGTATTAGTGAGTGTGGGAGTCCTTTCAGAGAATTACCAAGCCTGGATAGTGAGTTGGAGCACCGGAACTGCATTGATGGTAGAACTGACCAGGTGGTATATACTTAGCTTTCACGGGGACAAAAACTGATACATTTTCAGAAGAAGAAGAAGAAGAAGAAGAAGAAGAAGAAGAAGAAGAAGAAGAAGAAGAAGAAGAAGAAGAAGAAGAAGAAGAAGAAGAAGAAGAAGAAGAAGAAGAAGAAGAAGAAGAAGAAGAGAGAGAGAGAGAGAGAGAGAGAGGGGAGAGAGAGAGAGAGAGAGAGAGAAAGAAAGAAAGAAAGAAAGAAAGAAAGAAAGAAAGAAAGAAAGAAAGAAAGAAAGAAAGAAAGAAAGAAAGATGCCTCATTGCTGCTACAATGTGGCCCCAGTGCATTTTAAAGTCATTAAACAAAATGGTAATACCATCAATGCCCCCTAGTGGAAAGATATTTGATTACTGCAGTTTAAGTAACCTCTAAAACTTTCAATAAGTCAGAGGCTGGGACTTGATCTATAAACCCTGATGATTTTCATCGAGTTTACCTTAACAAAAACCAAGAATTCTTTTGAAAGCTCTGCGTAGCCTGCAGAGAACTCGTCAGCCACTTTGCCGTGACGATCAACAGTCAGGGTGTGCCCAGGAAGCAGCACTGACTCAAGAAGCACACAACGATTGGGCTGATAAAGCACCCGCAGCTCAGAGCGGGCTCCTCCACCAGCCTAAAAGAGAATGAGAGAAACCAACCCTGAATTAGCAGGGAAAAAAAATGAGTTTAAAATCTCTTGGTATACATACATATTCTATAAAACTGTTGAACTATGCATATTGTTCACGATATTGTCACTATGACTTTTATTACCCAGCAGTACTGGCAGTGACTTGTTCCAAGGACATTCTTGGAAGCAAGGACCCATGAAAGACTATGACATAAAAATCACCCTGGTGTTGGGATGAATTCATGAGACATAATATGCAGTTCACATAATATGAAGTACTTATTCTTCATTTAATGATTTAAATCTGCCTGGCCTAGAACTGCTTGGATCTGAGCAGTGAAATTTACAATGATTTTTGTCTCATTCCTATCTTTTGCTTTTAAACTATGAAACAACTTTAGGGGGACACATTCCCATTCCTCGGCACATTTGAGAACCTATACTACACTTACTGTGTGCCCCAGTGGGGAAGCAGGACTCATTAATAACTCCTGAATGTCTAGGCCTAAAACTCAGATTCAAGCAGTCCTATAAAGAACAATAAATGGAAAACACCAGCACAAGGCGGGGAACTACACCCGAGAAAAAGCAACAAAGTAATCTTTAAACAACCCCAAAAGAATATAGCCACACTACATTTACACACTGGAGTACTACTCAGCTATTAAAAACAATGAATTTACGAAATTCTTGGGCAAAT
>NC_034611.1:12344497-12383469 GCF_900095145.1 Mus pahari | reverse complement strand
GAGCTCATGTCTCTAGCTGCATAAGTAGCAGAAGATGGCCTAATCGGCCATCATTGGGAAGAGAGGCCCCTTGGTCTTGCAAACTTTATATGATCCAGCACAGGGGAAGGCCAGGGCCAAGTAGTGGGAGTGGGTGGGTAGGGGAGCAGGGGTGGGGGTAGGTATAGGGAACTTTTGGGATAGCATTTGAAATGTAAATAAAGAAAATAATAATAATAATAATAATAATAATAAAGAATTTACAATTAAAAAATGTAATGGAATTATCTTGACACCTATATATATATATATATATATATATATATATATATATATATATATCAGGATTATTTTGTAAGCCTTTTTTTCTTTTTCTTTTGTTCCGTGTGTGTGTGTGTGTGTGTGTGTGTGTGTGTGTGTGTGTGTGTGTATTCATGTGCTGATGTGCTGAAATGAAGCATAGGGCTTTATAGACACTACCCACTGAGACACATATCCTGCCCTCTTCACGTCTTTATTTAACTGAGCCCATATCCACTGAATTCTTATTTACTAAGCATTTACTAAGGCCTTTTTCCTGTGCTATGAAACACAAAGTCCAAAGCAGAAAAAAAAATGACGTTATAAAGAATGTTAGATTAATTAATCATTCAGCCTGAATGTAGGCCTAAAATGACATTGGAAGATGATTTAATGTAATGGTATTTTCCTTAAGCCAAATGTAGTTTCAAGTTAATAATACTATGTAACATTATGTGAGACAAATGTAATGTGAGGTAGATTGCCTGCTTCTATTTACCACGTTGGAACCCTCAGACCCTTTATTTCATGTCAAATGGTAAAGCATGAATTCTCTTAGCAGGTACACAAACAAATTAAACACCATAATGCACATTAGAACTTAACACACTGCTTATCAGTTACCCTATGTGATTTCATTTTTAAAAGAAATGTGATGCTTGCTTTTAAAGACAGTACATACATTTAAAGACTTTTCAAACCTAGAATAAACACAAAACAGAATTGAGTAAATTTGATCTTTCCCCTAAAAGTATAATCCCCAATCTTCAGAAAGCTCCCTGATGTTTTTAATGTTATCAGTTTATTTCAGTTGCTGAAGCTTAAGGCCATTTATGCCTCAAGTTTTCAAAAGTTCATGAAACAAAATAGTAATTTCAGTCCCTTGAAACTAATACAGAAATAAAAATAACAAGTCAAGGGAAATATGTAATTTGATCGTCTTATAAAATTAAGTTATGTAAGATATGCCATGTGCAATATATAATAAAGAGAAAATGTACTACAGACAGACATGGTAGAACACACCTTTAATCCCCACAAGAGGGCAAGGCTGAAAGACGGAACGTTGAAGGCCATCCTGGGTTACATAAGTGTGACCTATATCTCAAAAAGTCGCTGCTACTCACCATTCCATTGTCAAAGGTGAGAGAGAGATGCCTCAGCTCATGGCTTTGGAAAACACATATATTCCCTTCGTTGAAAATCACATCGAAGAGACCTAAAAAATATTCTAAATTATTTCACAAGAAGTGCATTCTTCGAAAGCTCTTTTTCCTTCAATTATGTACTGAAATCTAATAGTATATTTTATATATTTCAACTTAATGTTTGTAACTTGTAAAAAGGTAAAATATCTCCAATAATGTATTTCAAAATTCATAATATATGGTATGTACTTTAGTTTACTGAGGTATAATGCGTTTGAATAAAATAATGCGTTGAATGTAAAATAAAAGGCTTCTTAGCCATGATTCATTTCATTTCCTAACGCATTTCTGAAATTTATCTATGGGATTTTATGTATATGTATATGTTATACCATATATAGATAAAAATAATATAAAGTACATAAATTAAGACACATAATATATTGAATTATTTCATTGTAACAAAATTTGATTTTCTAAACTGAACCCCTTTCATGTCTATCCTACCAACATAGCCCACTTTGCATTAATTAAAACCTTGAAGCTAGTTAAAATGTATCAAATGAGGGAGGATTTTAGTAACTATTCAGTAATATAAGTTCCTAAACTCACTGTTTGACAAGGAGCTACTCAACTTATTATATGTACATATTCAATAACATCAAGCAATGCAATTTGTAAATTCTATATTTATATTTTTATTATAATTTACTTCATGGGTAAATACTTTAAGCTAAGAGCCAGGGCTGGTAAAGAAAATAACTACTGACTTCCTACATTAAAAAGTAATTTATTATGTATTTACAACTTAAATTCATTTAAAGTCATAGTTTTAAAAGTGAGAGGTTTTGAAAACTATTCAATTTTGAAAGACATGCTTAATTTAATGTTTAACTGATATTTTGTCTACCCAATAAAATACATTTTAATGATTAATAAATAAACACCTTTGTAAATTAAACTATTCTAGTGAGTACTTACAGACAGTCCTAGAGATTGTCATGTTATGGAAATGAAGAGGGAACTAGGAAGCAGAACCCCTGATAGCAGTCCGATGTTTGGTTGCATAACTTATCTCAGTTTTCTCATCAATAAACTCAGGGATTCACTAATTAAGTGAACTAATGAAGTAATGATAGAAGTATCTAAGATTAGGAAGCCATTCCTACAAATATTTAGTTTAATTTCCCATTTAATTTAATGATTCCATAAATAGCAAAATCTAAATCCATAAAGGTATGCTATATTTTATTGTTTTTAAACATTATAAATATTTTATTCCATCTTTGAAAAAAGTTGTTTTAAATATTTCATGTGTATGAGTATTTTCCCTTTATCTATGTATGTGTACTGTGTACATTCTTAATACCTATAGGAAAAAAGAGGTCATCAGATCCCCTGTAACTAAAGTTACAGAAGATTGTGAGCCACCATATGGGAGCGAGAAACCTACTTGGGTCCTCTGCTAGTGCAGTAAATGTTCTTAACCACTGGGCAGTCTTCCCAACACATCGCTTATTTTTAGCATTTTATTGAGATATGACAAATAGTGTCCTGGTTTGTTTTTATTTTCAAGTTGACATAGCCAAGAGTCACCTGGCAGAGGGAGAGTCAATCAAAGAAAAGTCCAGATCAGATTGGCTAAGGCAGTGTCTGTAGGGAATGATCTTTATTGATGATTGTTATGGGAAGGCGCCACTTACAGATGACCCTGGTTTGTGTAAGAAAGCTAGCCTGAGCATAGCCCAGAGAAAGTGAGACAGTGAACAGCTTTCCTCCATGTTTCTGGCCCCGAAGTCCCTGCCATGAGTTTCTGCCTTCATTCTCCTTGATAATAGCCTGTAAGCTGTAAGATAAAGTAAACCTTTTCCTCCCCTGAGTTGTTTTTTATCATGGGGTTTATCACAGGCACAGAAATCAAACTGGGAAATACACTATCCAATTCATTAATTCATTCATTTAAAAGATATGTTTAAAAAGTTGTGCAACCATTTTCACAAATCAAATCTAGAACTTTTTTTTCATCCCCAAATCACTGGCAATCATTTCTGATCCCTCATTCCCTAGTTCTTCCAATTTTTCTTCCTCACTCTGACCCCAGGCAATCATTTGCCTACTCTCTCTATATCTTTCACTTTTATAGACAATATTTTTGCCATCTGCACCCAGAGCTGACCCTGAACCACAGGCCTCCATACCCCGGTCCACTGGAAGAGATCTGGTCTTCCAGGAGTGCAGGCACACCTGTGAGCACTGATAGGACCACCATTTCTGCTCAAATTCCTGGGCCAAGAGGGACCCACCTGGAACCTTCAGGACACAAGAACCAAGTACCAGCCTGTGATAGGATACTTCCCAATTCCATCTGCTCCTGGAACCCAGTCCCACAGATCTCTGTACCCAGATCCCACCAAGAGAGCAGTTCTCCCAGGAGTGCTGACACATCTGAGAGAAGAGCGCATCATACCCAGATCCTGCCAAGAGAGAGCTGGTCTCCCAAGAGTGCTAAAACACCTGAGAACACAGGTGAGACCACCGCTTCTACTCCAATTCCTGACCCGGAGCCATCAGGACACAGGAACCAAGGTACAGCCAGGTACAGCCAGAAACAGGATACTTCTGGTTTCTGTCTGTGCCCCTGAGCTGACCATGTACCACAGCTTTACATACCCAAATTTGTCTTAAAGAGAACTGCTCTCCCAGGAGTGCTGACACACAAGCTTACAGGAGGGACAAGCCACAGTCAGAGACAGCAAGACCAGCTAACACCAGAGATAACCAGATGGTGAGAGGCAAGGACAAGGACATAAGCAACAGAAACCAAGGCTACTTGGCATCATCAGAACCCAGTTGTCCCACCACAGTGAGCCCTGGGTATTCCAACACACCAGAAAAGCAAGAGTCTGATTTAAAAACACATTTTATGATGATGATAGACTTTAAGAAAGACATAAGATAATAGGTATAGAAGAGAGCAAAGATTCCCAACTAAAAGGGCCTGTAAATACTTTCAACAAAATTATAGATAAAAACTTCCTAACCTAATGAAAGAGATGCCCATAAACATACAAGAAGCCTATAGAACTCCAAATAGATTGAACAAGAAAAGAAATTTCTCCTGTCACATAGTAGTCAAAACACCAAATGCACAAAACAAAGAATACTAAAGACAGTAAGGGAAAAAGGTCAAGTAACATATAAAGGCAGATTTTTCAGAATTACACCAGATTTCTCACCAGAGACTATGAAAGTTAGAAGATCCTGAGTAGATGTCATACAGGCCCTAAGAAAACACAAATACCAGCCCAGGCTACTATACCCAGCAAAATTCTCAATTAACATAGATGGACAAACCAAAATATTCCATGACAAAACCAAATTTACACAATATATCACAATAAATATAGCCCTACAAAGGATAATTGATGAAAAACTCCAACACAAAGAGAGAAACCCTAGAAAAAGCTAGAAAACAATCTTCTTTCAACAAATCCAAAAGAATATAGTCACACAAACATAATTCCACCTCTAACAACAAAAATAACAAGAAGCAACAGTCACTTTTCCTTAATAGCTCTGAACATCAATGGACTCAATTCCCCATTAAAAAGACATATACTAACAGACTGGATATGTAAATATCCAGCATTTTGATGCCTACAAGTAATGCACCTCAGTGAAAAAAGAGACAATACCCCAAAATATTTCCAAGCAAATGGTCCCAAGATAGATGCTTGAGAAGCCATTCTAATATCGAATAAAATCGACTTTCAACCAAAAGTTATCAAAAATGCAAAGGAATGACACTTCATACACATCAAAGGAAAAATCTCTCAAGATAAAGTCTCAATTCTGAACATCTATGCTACAAATGCAAGGGCATCCACATTCATAAAAGAAAGTTTACTAAAGCTCAAAGCACACATTACACCTCACATTATAATAGTGGGAAACTTCAGCGCCCCACACTCATCAATGGTCAGATCAAGGAAACACAAAACAAACAGAGACACAGTACAACTAACAGAAGTTATGAACCAAATAGATTTAACAGATATTTATAGACATTTCATCTTAAAACAAAAGAATTTACCTTCTTCTCAGCACCTCATGGTACCTTCTTCAAAACCAACAATAAAATCACTAACAAAGCAAGCCTCAACAGATACAAGAAAATTGAAATAATACCATGTATCTTATCAGATCGCCACGGACTAAGGCTGGTCTTCAATTAAAACAAAAAACAAAGAACAAACACAGAAAGCCCACATATACATGAAGCTGAACAACACTCTACTCAATGATAACTTAGTCAAGGAAGAAATAAAGAAATTAAAAACTTTTTAGAACTTAATGAAAATGAAGGCACAACATGCCTAAACTTATGGGACACAATGAAATCAGTGTTAAGAGGAAAACGCATAGCTCTGAGTGCCTCCAAAATGAAAATGGAGGGAGCATGCTCTAGCAGCTTAACAGAACACCTGAAAGCTCTAGGACAAAAAGAAGCAAATACACCCTAGAGGAGTAAATGGTAGGAGATAATCAAACTCAGGGTTGAAATTAACCAAATAGAAACATAAAGAACTATACAAGAGTCAACAAAACTCTTGAGAAAATCAATAAGATAGATAAATCCTTAGCCTGTCTAAATAGAGGACACAGAGACAATATTCAAATTAACAATAACAGAAATGAAAAGGGAGATATAACAACAAACCAAGAACATTCAAAAAAATCAGATCCTACTACAAAAGCATATACTTAATACTGGAAAATCTGAATGAAATGGACAATTTTCTAGACAGATATCAAATAGCAAAGTTGAATCAGGATCAGATAAACCATCTAAATAGTCCAATAACCCCTAAAGAAGTAGAAGTCATCATTAAAAATGTCCCAACCACAAAAAGCCAAGGACCAGATGGGTTTAGTGCAGAACTCTATCAGACCTTCAAAGAAGACCTAATACCAATACTCTTCAAACTATCCCACAAAATAGAAACAGAAGGAACACTACCCAACTCATTCTATGAAGCCACAGTTATGCTGATACCAAAACCACACAAAGACCTGACAAAGAAAGAGAATTTAAGATCATTTTCCCTTATGAATATGGATGCAAAAATGCTCAATAAAATTCTTGAAAACCAAATCCAAGAACACATCAAAATGATCATTCACTCGACCAAGTAGGCTTCATCTCAGAGATGTAGGGATGGAAATCTGTCAATGTAATTAACTACATAAACAAACTCAAGGGAAAAAAAAATGATCATTTCATCAGATGCTGAAAAAGCATTTGACAAAATTCAACATCCCTTCATGTTAAAAGTCTTGGAAAAATAAGGAATTCAAGGCCCATACCCAAACATAGTAAAAACAATATATAGCAAACCAGTAGTAAAACATCAAACTAAATGAAGAGAAACTTGAAGCAATCCCATCAAAATCAGGGACTAGACAAGGCTGCCAACTCTCTCCCTATCTATTCATTATAGTACTTGAAGTCCTAGCTAGAGCAATTAGACAACAAAAGGAGGTCAAAGTGATACAAAATGGAAAGGAAGAACTCAAATTATCACTATTTGTAGATGATATGATAGTATACTTAAGTGACCCCAAAAATTCCACCAGAGAACTCCTACAGCTGATTAACAACTTCAGCAATGTGGCTGGATACAAAATTAACTCAAACAAATCAGTAGCTTTCCTATACTCAAAGGATAAACAGGCTAAAAAAGAAGTTAGGGAAACAATACCCTTTACAATAGTCACCAACAATATAAAGTATCTTGGTGTGACTCTAGCTAAACAAGTGAAAGATCTATATATAGTCTCTGAAGAAAGAAATCGATAAGTGGATATTAGGCAAAAAGCGTGGAATACCCACAATACAACTCATGGACCACATGAAGCTCAAGATTCCTCTTTTTTGGAAAACCAAAGAATGGATTTTTCACTCCTACTTAGAAGGGAGAACAATATAACCAATGGAAGTAGAGGGTGGGAGGGACTTGGGGGTATAGAGGATGGTGAGAGTGAAAAGAGGGGCAGAATCAGGTATGGGAGGAGATAGAGGAGTTATACAAAGGGACATGAAATTGAACAGAGGTGTGTAGCAATGAGGGATGGGGAACTAGGGGTAGCAACCAGAAAGTCCCAGATGCCAGTAAAGCAAGAGCCTCCCAGGACCCCACAGTGATGACATTAACTGGTATACCACACAAAGGGGAGGAAGAACCTGTTGAGACCATATCCAGAAGTTAGGCATGGCTCCCTCTGGTTGAAGGAAGGGGCCACCCACCCATCTACAAAATTTTAACCCAGAATTGCTCCTGTCTAAAAGGAATACAGCAAGAAAGTGTGGAGCAGAGACTGAAGGAAAGGCCATGCAGAGACTGCCCCACCTGGAGATCCATCCCACATTCAGACACCAAACCCAGACACTATTGCTAACAATGCCAAGAAGTGTTTGTGACAGGAGTCTGACACAGCTGTCTCCTGAGAGGCTATGCCAGAGTATGACCAGTACAGATGCAGATGCTTGCAGCCAACCATTGGACTGAGCACATGGATCCCAATGGGGAGTTTAGGGAAAGACTGAAGGATCTGAAGCGGCCTTATCTGGCATCAGTGGGAGAGGAGGCCCTTGGTCCTGTCAAGGCTTGATGCTCCAGTGTAGAGGAATGCTAGGGCAGTGAAGTGGGTGTGGGTGGGAGGGTAGGGGAACACCCTCATAGAATCAGAGGAATGGGGAATAGGATAGAGGGTTTGTAAAGGGGAAACCATGAATGGGGATAACACTTGAAATATAAATAAATAAAATATACAATTAAACACTATTTTCTTCATATTTCATTTACATGCCCTGACCAACTCTTTGTGCACATTCAACCCTCTGTCCACCCACTCCTCTGGGTACCACCGCTCTGCTCTGTCCAATGGGATCAGCATTTTAGGATCCTGCACAAATCCTTCTGCTCCAAGATGACTTCACGTAATATGAGACAGTTTCTACGTTTAATATTTGCAAACTCGCTCTGCTGTTTCCCACATGGCTGTCCTGATATTCCCATCAACAGGATTTCCATTTTTCCACATCTTCACCAACATGCTTATCGGTTTATTCAATGCCGTGCCAACCACCATGAGCTGACTTCCCATTGTGACTTTGATTAGCATTTCTCTGATGATGAATGACTCTGAGCATTGACTAGTTTGCCACTTGCAAATCTTCTTTAGAAAAAAATGTCTAGTCTAACCTTCTCATAACATTTAGATGTAAGGTTATTTTCTATTAATTAGATGCCAGCCCGAGCTCCTTGAACATTTTAGATGCTAATTCTTTACTAGATACATTAGTTTTCAAATATTTGTTTGTCTGTTTGTTTGATTAGGAAGTCTCAGTGAGGAGGACACATTGTCCCACTCAGGACTCATAATTGGAAAACCCAAACAGGACTTCTTCAGTCATTTCTGCTACATGTTGTGAGCACCTGATTTGATGATGTTTATCTATCTGCTACTTGCTATTTGGTCCTTTGCTCACTTTCTTGACCAAGCTACTCCTCCCATTCTACTAGATACTGTAATTGACTGGTTTTATGATTGTTTTCGATCTATGCGCCACTTACTATTTGTTCTTTTACTTTTACTTACTATGTGTTTAACAGACTTCCTCATTCAAAGCCGAGATCCTATCATACTTCATTCTCAAAAATGTGTCAACAGTAAGCATTTTCTGGATGCAAAGTAATGAAGTAGTTCAATTTTAAACAAAAACAAATGCGTAATGAATCAGAAGTATTTCTGGCAGTTTTCACCCGTTAGTTCATGTGACTTCACTGCAGTCACTGTTTTAAACAAACAACATGCTCCTTTTCATATGGAAAAACTACCGTATCTGTCTGTCTGCTCTCCAGCAGCATCCACGGTGCCATCTGGATGAAGACGGACAAACCCTCCACTGAGCTTGTTGTAAAACTGAAGAGTATTTCCTTTCATAAACTTCCAGCTGTCAGCAGCCCACTAAAACATAAGCAAAATAGAGACCATCTGAGAAGACACGAAGAGAAAACTACTAAATAATAGTCCTTATTAAAAATGGCATACTACTTTTGTTTCATGCATCCAACAGCTATCTGAAACTATTTGTAATAAATCAGTTGAAACAAAATCTTACTGTTTCTTTTCTCTTACGTTCTAGCTTCTTTCCTGGAAATATAAAGGGGAAGTTGATTCATTTCAAGTATACTGAGCTTGCTTTTAAAACATGATTTCTCAAGAAATGTACATTTGTGACACTCACTCACAGAGGAGATAGTCTTATCCCTAGCATACATTTCTCTGACAATTTTGCCATCATCTTCTCCTTCATCCAGCCATCTGTGGAAAGAAAAATGTGTCAGTTATTTTTGAGGATTTTTTTTTATTGTTGTTTACTCAGAACACAGCACTTATCTTTCCAAGACAGAAATAATGGACAGCAAGAATAGGGGAAAGTCCATGGACACTAAGTTAATGAAGGGAGAGTAGTGCAGGTGGAGAATACAACCCATAAGTGACAGCAAGGCCGAAAGAGTGGAGAGTGAGTGTTTTCTTCAATCCACTGCCAAGTCCATCAGTTCTACTGCTAACTGCCAATGCCGTAGATTTCACATCCATTGAACTAAGAGCTTGGTCCTGTTCTTTGTCTAGCAGCTACAGTTCAGGCTCCTGTCAGTTATTTAGAAAATGGTTCCATCAAGAAGAGGGGAGAGGAGTACTAAAGAAACTGTAAATCTGTGAACGCTGCTAGAGAAATGAGTCAGCAGTCAGGGCCAATTAACAATGGGCAGGTGGTTGTATAATGATTAAAAGTAAAATTCATTATATGAATTGATTACTTCTGATGATCAGTTGGAACCTCATAAAAAAGGCCACATTTTCACATCTTGAACTCTTACTTTCCTCCAATATGTATGGGAGAATCATGCTATGCTGGGCATTGGGCTCTACACAGACAGTCTGGTCTCCAGTCGAGTTGAGGTGTGGAACCCCGGACCCAGTGGTGATAATTCACCTACATGGGACGGTAGGCGTTCCCTCATATCTTCTGGACTCAAGGCTCCTGTCGAAGTTACCGCCCCCACAGCCCCCACAGGAAAAGTGTGGCTAGTAGTCACATAGAAAATGTCCCAAGCTTCTGACCTTCAGGCTACACTCCTCCCCAGTTACCTAGCAACAGTAAAGATTACAGCACACCATAAGAGGGGCTGCTTGGCCCCACCTCACTCTTGTGCTCTTAATCTCCTCTCTCCTCTTCTCTCCCTATCTCTCCTCATCCTCTCTCTCCTCTCACTCTCTTATTCTCTCTTTCTTACTCTCTAGCCTTTCTTCTCTCTCTCCTTTTCCCCTTCTCTCCTCTTGGCCATGGCCAGTCTCTCTCTCTCTTTCTGCCTTTTCTCTTTCCCCCTGCCTTTCTACAATAAAGCGCTAAAACCATATACTCTCTCTGTTCATCAAGGCCCGATGCACTTGGATGATGGGATAGGCTTTCCTCTAACAAGCCATTTCTAATCTCCCGATGGAAGGCCTTCCTGTGCTCCAGTCAAGGCCCAGAGTAAGGACTCTCGCCTGCGTGGGAACCTCTCTCCCTTAGCCCTCTCTCCCATAACCCCGAGGGGGCTACAGGGTGTTGCCCCGGGGTCCCTGGTCAGTGGCTACCTCTTGTCCATCCCTCCCCACTGTTGAGTGGGGTCAGTGGCTTAGATGCCCACCTGGGGCCAAGTGGAAAATGTCTGGCAGCTCTCCCAAGTCCACTTGCCCAGAGCATAGGAGGAACTCTGGCTGGACATGGGCTATCCTCCCTCCCCCCTCCTTCCCCTACAACCCTTTTAGTTCCCACAATGCTTTAAGCTCTATCAAACTTTTCCGAAGTATTCAATTTCAATCATAAGGAATGATTGTACATACATTTGATAATATTTCTCCATAGAAGAAGTGACCCTGAAGATTAATGTCTTCAGACGTGATCAAAGGAGTTGAACTTTAGAGTTAATGCAGAGACTTATTGATGACCAAGGTACTAAGAGCAAGTGCCTTTTAGGTGTTCAGCCTTAAACACAAAACCCATATTACCTCCTCCAAGGTTTAAGGAACATCATGGGACAGTGGGTAAAAATAAGGTAAGCGCTTCATGGCAGGCAAGGCCATGAAGTACTTGAAATAGATATGGCATGGCCATGACACTCATAAACTTACAACTGCTATAGTTGCCTGCACAAGACCAAGTCTATAAACATGTATATGTTTTAGATGGGATTCATGCAGCCATACCCAGGGGAAGCTAAGGACAATCGATGTCTTCTGGGAAAACATTGTTGTCAATAGGTCCACACACTCGTGCACGTGTGCCTGGTTAAATCTAGTGGGACACAAAACTAACAACAACAAATGGGATGGCAACCTGTGGGAGAAGAGTAAAGACTGGTGGGATGAAGGAAAGGTAATAGAAAAGTGGTAAGATCAGTAGGACAATATATTATATATTCCACTAAAACTGCCAAAGAATAAATTAATAATAATAATAAGATTAATGTTTGCAAACATTATATAACAAAATTTTAGTGGCAAGGTATAATTAACATGCTATTTAGTTCTCACCAATACATGGGCTTAGATCTGTCTCCTATGAGCTGACTTGCCAGTGTAAACACACCTGTGACAGAAGAAGGCATACTCATGGTTGGTTGTGGGATCCCTGATCACAACATCCTCAAGAAACCAGCCATTTCCTAAACAGATTTAAGAAGATAAAAATATATTAATGGATATGTATAGTATGTGAATTATCGCATGCTTTGAGAATCAGGTCTTAATTCTAAACAAATTTTATGCAACATAAAGCTTCCAAAAAAATCTACTTGTAACAGAAGATAATGATAAACCTTTAACATAGTTCCAATAGAATGTTGTTTTAAGGACTTTTTTATTTTATGTCATATTTCAATATGATTTTCCAAATAAATATACCATTGATTTCAGAAATTATATTCACAATTTTAGACCTATCATCTTCAAGAACATATATTTCATGAGTTAGCAATACTTTTTATTTCCATAAAATCTCTTTTTAAGTGTTTAAATTCATATTAACTTGCAAACTAAGATTGGATAAAATGTAATTTTATTTATTGGAAATAATAGAAATTTTTAACTACTATAGCTTCTCTGAATTAAAACTCCTTAAGTTGATGAGCTAAGACTGAACAGTTTTAGAGGGGGGCTTAACAAAGTCAGCATAGGCACTCTGGTCTGGCCTCTGCCTTGCTCCTTGGCTCCTCATGCGTCACTGCTGAGCAGCCTTTGAGTCACTATGGCTGATATTGAGAATTGATGCTGCAGGGTCATACTCAGTTTCTGAATCAGAAGGGTGGGGAGGCAACAATCCATCACCAAATGTCCAGGCTGAACAAGGATGAGGAGTCTTCCAGAGTGTGATGGTTTATATATGCTCAGGCCAGTAAGTGGCACTATTAGAAGGTGTTGCCCTGTTGGAGTAGGTGTGTCACCGTGCATGTGGGATTTAAGAACCTCATCCTAGCTGCCTGAAATACAGTATTCTGCTAGCAACCTTCAGATGAAGACATAGAACTCTCAGCTCCTCCAGTACCATGCCTGCCTGGATGCTGCCATGTTCCTGCCTTGATGATACTGGACTGAACCTCTGAACCTGTAAGCCAACCCCAATTAAATGTTGTCCTTTATAAGACTTTCCTTGGTCATGGTGTCTGTTCACAGCAGTAAAACCCTAACTAAGACACAGGGCATGGGATTTTCTGTGCCAACACCATAACAAATCCACACAAACGAGGATGGTTACCTACCCTACATAAGACCCTAAGAAATGAATTTTCAGCAAGGTCCCAGGTCACCTTAAAAGCCTCTATCACATGACATGCCTTACAATCCATGGGCCATTCCCTCTACCTGACTGTCACTCTTCAATAATGTCATTTTGATTTTATTCTGAAGTGCTACATAAAATATACTCTTTCCTTTAAGGAAATCAGAAGGTTTAGGATAGTGAAGCAGGTTTAAGGGACAACTGACAAGTACTAACTTCCTTTAGAGGTAAACTTGAAATTTGGCTTTGTTAAGATGTTTTAAAATTACCTTTATTAAAAGTTTTTCATACATTTTGATCATGTTTACTTTCCCCAACTCCTTCAGATCCTTCCCACCCAACTTCATGCTCTTTCTCTATATCTCCTAAAACAAAACAAAACGAAACACCCACAAAGAGTAACATGGAGTTTTATGCTGGCCAACTATTCTTTGGCATGGGGCTTGCCCAGGAATATGGTTGATCTACCCACTGACGCTCCATTGGAAAACTCATTTTCCACTTCCCAGGAGGTATCAATTCAAAGATCTTCTTGGTTAGGGTTAGGACTTTGCAACTACTTCCCCTTTTCAGGGCTGGGGTTTTTGTCTGACTTAAACCTGTGCGTGTCTTGTGCGTGATGTCATTATCTCTTTGAGGTCATACGTACATCAGTACTGCTGTGCCTGAAAGACACTGTATCCTTGGAGTGATAAACCACTTCTGGCTCTTCTGCCTCTCCTTCCACATAGATCCCCTGAGCCTCTAGAGGAAGAGTTTGATGAAAACATCCCACTTAGGACCACGTGCTCTGAATTGTCTCACTCTGCACATTCTCTAAATATCAGTCTCTGTTTTAAAACTTATTTTATGCCAGAAGTTTCTCTGATGGAGGTTGAAAGATGCCAAAGTGGTAATTCTTAGAGGTAATCATGAGTTAGTCTTACAAAAACAACTTTTAAAACTAGCAAGTTAGTACAAAGCTATTCATGTAGAAATAGATTGCCTTTATTTACTCTCTTTTGAGAAAACTCAGCACTAGAATTAGAACTGTTCAGATTAATGACAGTAAAAGAGAGGGAGATTTTAGGGAGTGACAATGTCTTAAGGAATCTACCCTCAGGACTGTGGTACGTATCTCATAAAAGGGATCAATTGGACAAATTGGCCCTTTGTGCCCCTCCATCCTGCGAGAACTAAAAGAGACTTTCAGATGCAAGGGCATTTGGTTTACAGCTTTCAAAAATAAAATTTCAAGAAAAATGGTCTTACTCTCATATCACCCACGGTGATTTCATTTGGAACCTGATAAACTGTAAAATGGTTCATGGAATTTTAAGTGAAGTGGCTGTCTGTTGGCACATCACACACTTGAAAGTGTAATTAACTACCTGGCTAGCCTTCCAAAATTTAAAACACAAGAAAATTCGTGTGTGTATGTGTGTATATGTGTGTGTGTGTGTGTGTGTGTGTGTGTGTGTGTGTTTAAAATTTCTTCTTGACTGTTAATGTATTTGTTTAAATTCTATTATCAAAGTCTCATTGGGAATAATGAATGCTAATAGAAAATAATTTTCTTTCTTGTGCCTTTTAGTGGTTGTCACCTTGAATTTACACTATTGTGTAATACTATGAATAAATTCACTTAACTTTTAAAATATATTCACACTATATCATACTTGGGATTGTCATTTTCAATGCTTAATGTCTTCTGAATATAACATGAGCTAAGGCGGAGATTTTCTACCCTTGTTTAGAAAAGTTAACTTTTAATAGATGATATTGCTCTTCAAATGCTATATTAGGGCATAATCTTCTCTTCTTCCCTTCTTAAAAATATTATATGTTTTATTCTCCCATACCCAGAGGGTGGTTCATTCAGAATAAACTCAGGGGGGCTGGTAGAAATAAACCCATTAATGACTAGGCAGGCAGGTCAGCAGCTCACCTCCACCTCAGGAGGTCCCCCAGAGACCCCTGCCCACGGCCGCAGGGGAAAGTCAAGAGGGGGTGGGTAGGGCATGGAATCAGTTGTCTTCATTATGAGAGTGAGAAAAGTAGCAGAGATATGCAGCCATATGGATACATATTTATATAATAAATCTATGTTAATAAAGTAAATACTAATTCTCTGGAAGTTATAATTTTTAAATTTTTTTTTTTAGTTTTTTTCCCTTTTTTTTAAATTTTAATGATGTTTTGTTTGTTTGTTTCTCCTCCAGTCTTTGAATTTTGTTGGTTTTGGTCCTTAGAAAATCTGAGACGCAGAGCCCAGGTGAAACAAGGCCGGGTGGGCTGGAGCTGATTGCCCCGCAGTCACTCCTGAGGCAGAGAAGGGTTATGGCAGGTTCTCTGCTCCTGGTGAGCACACAGAGGCAGGGTGGTGGGAGGAGCCACTAGAATCTGGTCCAGGGGAGCTGGGTGCCCTCTGCTGCTTCTTAGGTCAGGCAGTTCCTCCACGAGGCACATGGGGTTTTGGCCTGGATGTGAGAGGCTTTCAAGGTGCCTCAGGGGCAGAGGGGACCTGGGTTTAGAGAGGTATCTCTGGGACACAGGGGTCCATGGTCCCCTCCATATAGGCTAAGAACCCACAACACAGCACAGCATATATATTTAGCAGACCAGAAATGCTGATCGCCAAGCCTCCCCTTCCCTACTAGACTGGAAAGGGAGGCCTGTCTAGTCCCTCCCAGCCTGGCTCCCTAGAAGGACCACAAAGAGCTCTTTGCAGCGATACAGAGTCGGGAGGCCAAGGGAGTTCAGGGTGTTCAGGGTGGCTGAGGGCCTCACAGGTCGCTCTCCCGATAGAGGGCTGTGGAGAAGGATTTGTAGTCAAGGGCACCAGGAGCAGCATCAGACCCTTGGTAGGGTGCTATGCGGGAGACCTGCCTCATCAGCCTGGTGGGGTGGGGGCAGCTCTCTCCGCAGTTCCTCAGCAGTGATTAAGTCCTTGTCCCCTGTCAGGACCTTGAAGGGAGTAATGTGTCTGTGATCAGATCAGCTGTGTCTATGTCTGTGGTCTCCCTCTAGATGAAGTCACTGAAGGCTTGGAAGGGCAGGAGGCCACGATGGTTGGGGTCAACCACACTCATGATCAGGTTGAATGCAGCATCACCCTGCTCGTCATTCTCAACAACTTGGCCCAGGCTGATGAGGGAAGCTTTGAATTCCTCAGGTCCCAGTGCCTCGCCATGGTCCTTGTCAAAGTGGATGAAGGATGCCCGGAACTCCTGCATATCTGTTCCTGGCTGATACCCTTGGCATCTCTAGTGAGGATCTGGTTTTCCACCTCGTTGATGGTGCGGGCAATGGTAGTGAGCTCACAGCACGTATGAATATGCTCCATTGTGTAGTTGCTCCTGGATGAGCTGGTTCTGCTGCTACAGCAGGACTACATTGAGTAGTCCACAACACTGCTCTCATACTGCTTCAGGTGACTCAGCTGGTCTTCTAGAGTCCGGTTCATCTCCATGGAGATGTGCCAGATTTCCTCTGTCTTGGTCCGGATCCAGGGCCCACTATATTGATTCGGCTGGCAAACTGTAGGTTTCAATGCATTGCTGCTTGCTCTGCTTTCCAGGAGTGCATGGTCCAGCTTTGGCACCAGCTGCTGCACCTTCTCCCACTTGGAGTTGATGATCTAAGGGCCAATGGTGGTCTAGGGGTTGCTGCCTGACAGCTTGATGTGGTTGTTCTCAGCGATCCTTTGGGCCTCCTTGTGGATGGCCAGGATGGCCTCACGCTCCCGGTCAGCATCTGGCAGGGTGAACTTGAACTGGTCATGGACTGAGATCAGGCCCTCCCTCGATCTCCTCGATGGTATGGACGATGAACAAGCCCTTCAGGTCCTCTATGGCACTCTCCATCCAGTTGTTGAAGGGTGCAGCCCATTTGGATGGTTGATGGTCTCTAGCTGTTTCTCTGTGTTTCTCCAAGGCTTCCCTGCAACTGTGGGTCAGAGAACCCAGATTATTCCACTGGTCACAGGTCTTCTGGCACCGTGTGTTGACACTGTGGGGGTCATAGTAGTCCAACTCGTTGAGCTCCTGGGCAATTTGCAGCAATCTACTCTGTACGGTCCTGGTATGCGGCCAGGTCACTCTCAAAGGCCTCATATTTTCGGATCAGAGATTTGGTGTCTGACAAAGTGGCTGTCTTTTAGTCCCAGTGCTTCAGCATGGCCTTCCCACCAGTCCAGTCCTGCTGGAACTTCTCTGCCAGATGATCAAGTTGTTCCAGCCTACAGATTTCATTCAACGGTCATTCTTCATAGCCCTTCTCAGCCTGCTCCATGTCTTGCCAACTCATTGTTGATGTCTGAGAACATCCTGCCTTCGGAGTGCATGAAGGCAGGTCGATAGCTGAGCCACAGCTTGGTCTGCAGTGTGTAATTGATCTCCGGCTGACCCTTCTCCTGCACCTTGGGCAGGGAAGGGGGTGCAGAGATGCCTATAGTCTCGGAAGTGCTCCAGCTTCTACTGAATCTCCTGGATGGTCTTATGAGGCACGACGGTCGGAATGGCGCACTGGATCCACTCTAGAAGATCACTGGCCAGGGGTTCATAATCTTCCATCAGGTGCTCATTTTCCTGGGTCACAGCCAGCACCTTGCAGATACAGCTGGCGGCAGACTCAGCCTTCTGCTAGGCCATCATCTTAAAAGCTACTTGAAAGTCCTCTGGCTCCTGGAGGACTTAATTGTAACATGACTGTTTTTTTTTTTGTTTTTTTGGGTTTTTTTTGTTTGCTTGTTTTTGGTTTTTCAAGACAGGGTTTCTCTGTATAGCCCTGGATGTCCTGGAACCAGGCTGGCCTCGAACTCAGAAATCCGCCTGCCTCTGCCTCCCGAGTGCTGGGATTAAAGGCATGCCCCACCACTCCAGGCATTGTAACATGACTGTTAAACTAGCTGCCAACTAACAAAAATGACAGTGTGCAAATGATTTTTAGCTGATTAAACTATAAATAATTTTTTCCAAGATACGATTCCTGCGAAGGTATATTTTACTGTCTGTGGAAAACTGATCCTATTTTATTTACTTTATTGATCTCACTATTGCTCTTTGTAATCTCAATAATGATATGTTTATATTTTGGGAACTTTTGTAACCTCTTTAAACCAGTTTTATAAACACGTTTAACTTCTAACACCTCTCATTTATTATTGAAACATATATTCCCTACATATTTGTGAGAGACTTTTGTTCCTAATAAGGAAATTGTATTAGTTTTCTTTTTCAGTATGTGTCTTTCAATCAAATGACATTTCTTTATACCAAGGTTATTTACATAACAGGAAATAAATTCTTTAGAAGGGTCTGAATTATCTCACAGAATTACTGGGAAAAGTTAGGAGAAGCATGAACACAATGGAAACAGGAAACACAGCCAAGTCCTTGCTATCAAGACAAGCATCTCAACCCACTACTGCTGGACAATGAGTCCCCTTTCAAGGAATGTCATCCCTGGGAGACTCTATGGTTGCCTCCATCGCTGGATGCTCCACAACATTCACAACCCAAATACCTCTTTCTAAATGATCCTTTCTGTCTTCCCAGGCTGATCATGTGGCATTCTCTCAGGCAGCTTACATCATTTTACAGAAAAATATATCAATTTAAAAGGAAATCTGGGGAAAATATTTTTATTTCAGTAATATGTAATAGAATCTTCCTTCTTCCCTTTCTTAGTTCTTCTTCAAAGAGTTGTTTTCTATAAGGTTTTGCCACTGTTTACTAGATTCACCAAGAGTTTCATATAAATGGAGTAGAAGCAGACATCCATTAGAGTTCTGTAAGCGAGCCTTACCTTGCCCAAGTCCATCATGACCTATCACGATCTTGCATAAGTCTCCAAGGTTTACAGCTTCTAGAAAGAAGGTATCAATCTGCAACCAATTTTTTAAAAACCTCTAATTAGACGTACATTATAATTATGACTTTACCACCAATAGACATTAAGATGTAGCAAAAATCAGTTGTCAAAAGTAGGTTCATTGCCAAATATACAAAGCTGTCCACAGTACAAAAGTAAAGAAGGTGAGAGTGATCTGGCTGTCAGTCTATCACCTGATTGATATCCACGATTAATTCAATTGATATGACTGTTGATTGTAAATCCCGCTGAGTTGGCAATTAAGATTAACAAATCATATCCCTGGAAAAGGATTTCACCATACACTTAATGCCCCAGTTTCTAGCCATTGCCCACAGGTCAAGCATTGTAAGTTCTGTATAAGAGCTGACAGCACAAGCAATCAGGAATAACATGTCACTACTTCCTACAGCTCTCCCCTGTGACTTGCTCCATCTTGGAACCAGGCCTCCATCTAACCCTCCTGTCTTTAGAGCTGATAGGATTTGAAAGCACCTGGTTGCAATAAGGAACATAGCAAACGAGTTGAAATTGTGCTTTCTGAACAGAACAAACATTTGCCATAGACTCCTTCCTGGACTTTATGAAGACAATGCCTGTGGCATCCAGGTTCTCCAAGGAGAAAAGGAACTAGATTGTTTGCATCACATCCAGTTGCTTCTCACAGACTGGATTTCCTCCTGACTAGTATAAGGTGCTGACAAACTTAGTGATGCCTTAATGTTCTTGAGAAAATAAAACAGATAACAGCTGAATATAGACAAAAATTTTTAACTCTTTCTGATGGTACAGGTCCATAATCCCCTACCAGAGGAATTAAGACAATAGGATCTCAAATTCAAAGCCACCCTCCTTAGGTACAGAGTTATGGTTCTCCTAGACAAACTAATTGACACCCATCCTTAATTTTTTTTTAAGTAAAAAGAGGACAGATGATGTATATAAGTGATATAGCTCTTGTCTCTCAAGCATAAGCTATAGTTTAACACTAAATATTAAAATATTAAGCAACAGAAAATAAGCAAGAGTTTAGACTATCACTAAGTCTAGGACTGTCAGCTTACTTCCTGTATTAAATCCGGCTAATGGTTCTTGTGTAGTGTTTGAATCAACACATAAAATCCAGAGAAATAAAGAAGTAATGTTTTCTAAGCAAATGAGAAAATAAGCAGTTAGTTGACAACAGAATCACAGAATCACAGGATCACAGAGACAGCTGGACTCTGAGGAGTTCTGACACAACGAGGATCACAGAAGGAACAGGTTCCTTCCAGTCAGAGACAGAAAGAGCGGGTAGCACTAGAGATAACCAGACGGCAAGAGGCAAGCAAAAGAACATAAGCAACAGAAAGCAAGGCTACTTGGCATCATCAGAACCCAGTATAGCAACTCCTGAATACACCCTACATACTAGAAAAGTAAGATTCAGATTTAAAATCAAATCTCCCAATAATGATAAAGGACTTTAAGAAGAACATAAATAACTCCCTGAAAGAAATTCAGGAGAACATCAGTAAACAAGTAGAAGTCCTTAAAAAGGAAGCACAGAATTCCCTTTAAAAATTACAAGAAAATACAACAAAACAGTTGAAGGAATTGAATAAAAACAACCAGGACCTAAAATTGGAAATCGAAACAATAAAGAAATCACAACGGGAGACAACCCTGGAGATAGGAAACCTAGGAAAGAGATCATGAATCATAGACGCAAGCATCATCAACAGAATACAAGAGATAAAAGATAGAATCTCAGGTGAAGAAGATATCACAGAAAACATTGACACAACAGTCAAAGAAAATGCAAACTGTACAAAGCTCATAACCAAAAACATTCAGGACAACCAGGACAAAATGTGAAGACCAAACCTAAGGATAATAAGTATAGAAGAGAGCAAAGATTTCCAACTTAAAGGGCCAGTAATATCTTTAACAAAATTATAGAAGAAAACTTCTTTAACATAAAGAAAGAAATGCTCATGAACATACAAGAAGCCTACAGAACTCCAAATAGATAGGACCAGAAAAGAAATTCCTTCTGTCACATAATAATCAAAACATCAAATGCACAAAACAAAGAATACTAAAAGCTGTAAGGGAAAAAGGTCAAGTAACATATAAAGACAAATCTATCAAAATTACACCAGACTTCTCACCAGAGACTATGAAAGCTAGAAGGTCCTGGAAAGATGTCGTACAGACACTAACAAAAATGTCAGCCCAGGCTTCTATAACTAGCAAAACTCTCAATTAACATAGATGGACAAACTAAGATATTCCATGACAAAACCAAATTTACACAATATCTCACAACAAATCCAACCCTATGAAGGCTAATAGATGGAAAACTCCAACACAAGGAGGGAAATTATACCCTAGAAAAAGCAAGAGAGTAATCTTCTTTCAACAAAACAAAAGAAGATAGACACACAAAATTCCATCCCTATCAACAAAAATAACAGGAATCAACAGTCACTTTTTCTTAATATCTTTTAACATCAATGGACTGAATTAGCCTCCCAAAATAGGCATAGACTAACAAACTCCATACGTAAACAGGACCCAGCATTTTGCTGCATATAGAAAATGAACCTCGGTAAAAAAGATAGACGCTACCTCAGAGAAAAAGGTGGAAAAACAATTTTCCAAGCAAATGGTCACAAGAAACAAGCTGGATTTGCCAATCTAATATCAAATAAATTTGACTTTCTACCAAAAGTTATCAAAAAAGATAAGGAAGGACACTTTGTACTCATAAAAGGAAAAATCTCCCAAGATGAACTCACAATTCTGAAAATCTATGCTCCAAATGCAAGGGCACCCACATTCATAAAAGAAACTTTACTAAGGCTCATGGCACACTTTGCACCTCACACAATAATAGTGGGAGACTTCAATACCCCAGTCTCATAAATGGACAGATCAAAGAAACAGAAACTAAACAGAAACACTGTGAAATTAACAGAAGTTATGTACCAAATGGATTTAACAGTTATCTATAGAATATTTCATCCTAAAACAAAAGAATACACCTGCTTCTCAGAACCCCATAGTACCTTCTCCAAAATTGCTACATACTTGGTCACAAAACAGGCCTCAACAGACACAAGAAGATTGAAATAATCGCATATGTCCTATTAGATCACAATGGACTTAGGCTACTTTTTAATAACAACAAAAACAACAGAAAATCCACCCACACATGGAAGCTGAACAACATTCTACTCAATGAAAACTTGGTCAAAGAAGAAATAAAAAAGAAAGTAAAGACATTTTAGAGTTTAATGAAAATGAAGGCACAACATACCCAAACTTATGGGACACAATGAAAGCAGTGCTAAGAGGAAAATTCAGAGCTCTAAGTGCCTCCAAAAAATAAACTGAAAAGAGTATGCACTAGCAGCTTAACAGCACACCTGAAAGCTCTAGAACAAAAAGGAACAAACACACCCTACAGGAACAAATGGCAGGAAATAATCAAGCTCAGGGCTGAAATCAACCAAGTNGAAACAAAAAGAACTACCCAAAGAATCAACAAAACCAGGAGCTGGTTCTTTGAGAAAATCAACAAGATAGATAAACCCTTAGCCAGACTAACTAGAGAGCACAGAGACAGTATCCAAATGAATAAAATTAGAAATGAAAAGGGAGATATAACAATAGACACCAAGGAAATTCAAGAAATCATCATATCCTACTACAAAAGTGTATACTCAACAAAACTGGAAAATCTGGATGAAATGGACAATTTTTCTAGACAGATACTAGTTTCCAAAATTAAATCAGGATCAGATAAACCATCTAAACAGTCCCATAACCACTAAAGAAATAGCAGCAGTCATTAAAAGTCACCCAATGCCAAAATAATAATAATAATAATAATAATAATAATAATAAAAAATAAATAAAAACAAAAAACAGGACCAGATGGGTTTAGTGCAGAATTCTATCAGACCTTCAGACAAGTCCTAATAACAATACTGTTCAAAATATTCCACAAAATAGAAACAGAAGGAACACTACCCAATTCATTCTGTGAAGCCACAGTTACGCTGATACAAAAACCACACAAACACCCAACAAAGAAAGAGAACTTCAGAACAATTTCACTTATGAATATCAATGCAAAAACTGCTCAAAATTCTCCAAAACCAAATACAAGAACACATCAAAATAATCATTCTCCAAGATCAAGAAGGGTTCATCCCAGGGATTCAGGGATGGTTCAATAAACTGAAATCCATCAATACAATCCACTATACAAACATACTCAAGGAAAAAAAAAACACATCATTTCATTGGACACTAAGAAAGCATCTGACAGAATTCAATACCCCTTCATGGTAAAAGTCTTGGAAAGATCAGGAATTCAAGGCCCATACCTAAACATAGTAAAAGCGATATACAGCAAACTAGTAGTCAACATCAAACTAAATGGAGAGAAACATGAAGCAATCCCACTAAAATCAGGGACTAGACAAAACTGTCCACTCTTTCCCTATCTATTGAGTATAGTTGAGTATAGTACTGGAAGGCCTAGCTAGTGCAATTAGGCAACAAAAGGAGATCAAAGGATAAAAATTGGAAAGGAAGAAGTCAAACTATCACTATTTGCAGATAATAGGATAGTAAACTTAAGTGACCCCCAAAATTCTACCAGAGAACTCGTACAGCTGATAAACAATTTCAGTAAAGTGGCTGGATATAAAATTAACTCAAGCTGGGCATGGTGGCACATGCCTTTAATCTCATCATTCAGGAGGCAGAGGCAGGTGGATTTCTGAGTTTGGGGCCAGCCTGGTCTACAAAGTGAGTGCCAGGACAGCCAGGGCTATACAGAAAAACCCTGTCTTGAAAAACAAACAAATAGATAGATAGATAGATAGATAGATAGATAGATAGATAGATAGATGATAGATAGATAGATAGATAGATAGATAGATAGATAGCTCAAGCAAATCAGTAGATAAACTCAAAAGATAAACAGGCTGAGAAAGAAATTAGGGAAACAACACCCTTCACAATTGTTGCAAATAACATAAAATACCTTGGTGTGACTCTAACCAAGCAAGTGAAAGACTTCTATGACAAGAATTTCAAGTCAATGAAGAAAGAAATTGAAGAAGACCTCCCACGCTCATGGATTGGCAGGATTAATATAGTAAAAATATCCATCTTGCCAAAAGCAATCTACAGATTCCATAAAATCCCCATCAAAAATCCAACAACTCTTCGTAGAATTAGAAATAGAAATTTGCAAACTCATTTGGAATAACCAAAAATCCAGGATAGTACAAACCATTCTCAACAATAAAAGAACTTCTGGGAGATTCACCATTCCTGACCTCAAGCTGTATTACAGACAAATAGTGATAAAAACTGGATGGTATTGGTACAGAGACTGTAAGATAGGTCAATGCAATATAATTGAAGACCCAGAAATGAACCCACACACCTATGGTTACTTGATCTTTGACAAAGAATCTAAAACCATTCAGTGGAAAAAAAGACAGCATTTTCAACAAATGGTGCTGGCACAACAGGTGGCTATCGTGCAGAAGAATGGAAATTGATCCATTCTTATCTCCTTGTACAAAGCTCAAGTCTAAGTGGGTCAAAGACCTTCCCATAAAACCAGATACACTGAATCTAATAGAAGAGAACATGGGGGAAAACCTCAAACACATAGACACAGGGGAAATTTTTCTGAACAGCACACCAATGGCTTATGCTCTAAGATCAAGAATCGTCAAAGGGTACCTCATAAAATTGCAATGCTTCTGTAAGGCAAAGGTTATGTCAATAGGACAAAACAGCAACCAACAGATTGGGAAAAGATCTTTATGAATCCTACATCCCATAGAGGGCTAATATCCAAAGATATATAAAGAACTCAAGAAGTTAGACTCCAGAGAAACAAATAGCCTTATTTAAAAATGGAGTACAGAGGTAAACAAATAATTCTCAATTGAGAAATACCCAATGGTTGAGAAGCACCAAAAGAAATGTGCAACATCCTTAGTCATCGGGGAAATGCAAATCAAAATGACCCTGAGATTCCACCTAACACCAGTCAGAATGGCTAAGATCAAAACTCAGGTGACAGCAGATGCTGGTGAGATGTGGAGAAAGAACACTCCTCCGTTGTTGGTGGGATTGCAAGCTGGTACGACCACTGTAGAAATCAGTCTGGTGGTTCCTCAGAAAATAGGACTGCCTGAGGAACCAGCTATGTACCACTTGCAGTAGACTACAGCCCTCATATCAATCATTAATCAAGAAAATAGCCCACATATATGAACACAGTACAATCTGTTCAGGGCATTTCTTCAGTTAAGGTTTATACTTCCATGGTGTTCTTAGTTTGGTTCATGTTGACAAAAACTATCCAACTTATAGTGAACTATGTTTTCCAAATGCATAGAATGGACAGTGTAGGAAATTCTGTGTGCTTTTACGACAATGACATTTTTAAAGCCAGGAAAAATAAATTTTGTTTACTTACTTGTCCTCTTAAAAACTTTAAAGAGTTCTTTGATCTGAAGAGTTTCCTGGATCCTGTATCTCCTTTTTCCCCATAGATAGAAAGGTAGACATTGGCTATTGTTCCAGAGTTCCAGAGCTCCCCTGTTGTAATATATACCTCGTACATTGTCACTAGCAACAAAAGAAAACAAATTTAAGTTTAAAGTGCCAAGAACTACTGACATAATTGAAAATTAAAGTCCTAAATATCACTCAGAATTCAAACCTTAGAGAAGATGTAATAATATACACCACCTAGGCACTGCCATGCAATACAGCCAAGAAAGCTCAACAGAATAAATGAACATTATGAAGTGAGTAGCTGCCAAGCACTTAGGAAGAAGACCAAATGTTAAAGTAAGACCCAGCATCACTTTACCATTGTTCTTCACAATTCCCAAGCCTGGACTCAATGAACAAGAAGCCTGGAGGTTGGAACTAGAGGTCAGACTTCAAGTGCCCAGAAGTCTCTGGTTTTGACTCAGGAAGCAAGAGTTGTAACTACTAATATAGAGACAAAGTAAAGACATTCTACTCTCTTCCCCATTGTCCAGCCTGTGTAAAACCAGTGCCTGGGCCCAGAGCCAAATGCCCATGTTTTGAAAGAGAAGAATCTTTCCTTCTGTCCAGTGAAACTAAACTGCAATAGATTGAGCCAATGACTTCCAGTGGCTATTTGACTTTGTCTTCCCTACACACAGGAATATTGGAAGTAAATAGGGTAATTCAATTAAAGTAAGCCTTTCAGTCACAAGAACAAAAGGATCTGGGAGCTATAAATGTGTTAAGAAGTGAACAGATATTTGAACCACAGACCACAAAAGACAGTGATTTGTGACCCAGAACTGAACAGAATAGTCAACTATATTCTAAAACAAAATTATTAATATTCTTTATAAAAGTCATTGAATAGAAACTCAAATATCCAGTCTCCATAATAGACTATGAAGTAACTCAAGACAATTAGCAATTATAAAAATAACAACTCACATGGACAAAGAGTATAGAGACATGACCACAAAGATAGCAGCACCATTGGCTCATGGAAGATGGCATCCAAACAACACTGGTGTTATATAGCAAAGACTTAAGAGCATTTGTAATACAAATGCTCCTACCAAGAACTGTGAAGCCTGTTAAAACCAAAACCCAGAAAATCTCAGCAGCAGAGGTACGCAAAATTTTAAGGAAGGTCCAATTAAAAATTTTCAGAAATGTCAAGACCTGTCTGCAAATTGAAGTTTTGCATTCAGTAGGTAGTCTCAAAAGCAGATTGAAAGGAAGCAGAAGAACATCTGTGAGAAATGCTATAAAAAGGGATCGGGGCTCCTGGAGCTTTGGGAGAACAAAATAACTAAAGCTCATGGTGTGATGCTCCAGAGGTAAAGAAGAATCTAATGGCAGAGTTTTGTGTAATCTTCAACACTATTTTCCCACATGAGTTCCTGTAGTGGATAGCCCTGGGGCTAATTATATTTGATGTTAATTCCTCTGTTCTCCTGTGAGTTGTTGGAACAAGGAATGAGTCAGCACTCAGCTGATTTCCTGTAAACCTGCTTTCCACCTTAATTTGTAAAATAAAGGAGAACTGATGATTGGGCATATGAAAAGGGAAGGTGGGTCGGGCATGGTGGCACATGCCTTTAATCCCAGCACTCGGGAGGCAGAGGCAGGTGGATTTCTGAGTTCGAAGCCATCCTGGTCTACAAAGTGAGTTTCAGGACAGCCAGAGCTATACAGGGAAACCCTGTCTCGAAAACAAAACAAAAAAAGGGGTGGGGGGAAGGTGGACCTGAAGGTGAGGGGGAAGCAGGAGAAAATGGAAGAGGGAGAGGACACGAAGGAGAAGGAGGAGGAGTTGGAGGAGGAAGAGAAGGAGGAGGAGGAGGAGGAGGAGGAGGAGGAAAAGGAGGAGGAGGAAGAAGAGAAGCAGAGCAGAAGCACATGGCCTGGAGAATCTGCAAGTCATAAGGGGTCTCATAGATGTAGACACGATGGTTGTTTAGTGGTAGATCTGCCCAATCTAAGTGAACATCATACAACCATATTAATTGTGTCATGTTTTCATTGCTGGGGCATATTTGGGAGATTTACTGCAACAAAAATGGTGCCCAACATATTGATTTGAATTCAACTAACCTGAGATTAAAAATTTACTGACCCCCAACCCCTGAATGGGGTTTGGGCTGTGACCTAGGCTGTAGCAGTATGGATTTGAAGCTGACTAGATTTAAGGGTCCTACAGAGAACAGCAGAGAGGCATCTATGCCTGAGAGAGCCTTTCTGTCTTTGCTTCCCTGCATCCTTCGCTTCCTGCCCTGCCTCCCCCATCTCCAAACAGGGACACAGACAACTCAGATCTTTTTATACTCAACTTCTCCCTGTGAATAAATAATTGGGAGACAAAGATACAAAGGACTCCAGACCAGGTAATTCATTTTTATAAAGGGAGAAATATAACCTTTTGATACTTAAAGAAGGTATAAAGATATAGTGCTCTAATAAGTCTTACGGGATACTCATATTCTGTCTAACGTGGGCTCCATGGGAATTTTGAGTTTAAATCCTGGTTTGACAAGCTGCTTCTTATAAGTAGGTGTAGTGCCTAAAGATGGGAAATTCACCTGTAGTTCAGAACCAGATAGGGACTATTAGTCACTGACTCCAAGTAGAGAGAGCAGTGATAATCGCCTGCTATGAACAGGTATTAATTAATAGAAGTCTGTGGCTCTAGGTAGAGAGCATAACAGATACATATTATAATGGGGATCAATTAAATAAATGTCTGTGGCTCAAGGTAGAGAGTGCCCTAATAAGTCTTACGGGATACTCATATTCTGTCTAACGTGGGCTCCACAGGAATTTTGGGGTTAAATCCTGGTTTGACAAGCTGCTTCTTATAAGCAGGTATAGAAGGGAGAGGGGAGGAGAAGGGAGAGGAGAAGAGAGGGGAGGAGAAAGGGGAGGGGGGAGAGGAGAGAGGAGAGGAAAGAAAAGGAAAGGAAAATAGAAGTGTGAATTAATTGTTTTAAAGATGGTATAATAAAGTCTGCAGGAGACTCATATTCTGTTTAACGTGGGCTCCACGGGAATTTTGGGTTTAAATCCTGACATAACAAATTAGAAAGGCCTAAATAGGCTAAAATGTGTGTGATTTTGAGTGCTGTGTTGGTTTTATTGTTCCTCTGGAACAGAAGGCAAGGTACAGGTTTTCATGGTTAGCAGCTGAAGGATACGCTGATTTGGGGAAAAGGTTTTTGTCTTTGTGTTTTAGGAAAAGGTGATTAAGGTATTTATAACTTCCAGAGTTATATGGATCAGATTTGATAGGGGGGGAGACCCCTGAGAACTAGATTCCAGAGAATGAAACACAAAGTTTATCTTGGTCTTGCAAACTTTATATGCCCCATTACAGGGGAATGCCAAGGCCAAGAAGGGGGAGTGGGTGGGTAGGGGAGCAGGGTGGGGGGAGGGTATAGGGAACTTTCAGGATAGCATTTGAAATGTAAATAAAGAAAATGTCTAATAAAAAATAATAGTAATAATAATAATAATATATAAATCTAGTAAAAAATTGTTTGGAGATTTATATATTACAGAATATACAGCCATGGTGAATTTCATCGTCAGATATGCTGAGCTGACCAGCCTGCATGAAGTCCTGATGTCTTGGTTTTTCATCTGGATCTAGTCAGGACGCAGACATCAGAGACTAACACAATCATTGGTATAGCCTTCTTAAGGCCAACTAATTCCCCCATTTCCGTACCCTTCCACCTCCCTTCAAAAATATCTCAACACCCATCCATATTCAGCTTGAAAAAGTTATGATGAGTCGTTGTCCCAGTTGTCCCGAAGCTTTGGGGCTGGGGATGGTTATTATAGGTTGTCTTTGGTACTAAAACTTTTGATTTACAGGGCTTCAACCCACTCCTTCTATTGCTGTTTATATTATAAACAGATCCGAGATTTGTAAGGCTGTGAGTTCAGGGCCAAATAGGAAATTCATGGCTCTGAGTTTATTGTTAGGGTGTTTTCAGTTATTTTAATTAGAAATGGCTGAGAATAAACAGACAACAGTCTAGATTACTTCTCATAGTAATATTTAATGTTATTTATTCATTTGTTGTTGAGACCAGTCTGCTCCTGACAGCTTTCCCTGTCTTGGATTCAAAGAAGAAACTGAGCATCTTTGAGTTAGTCCAGTTGTGGTGAAACAGCCACTAGGCACAAATTGCCTCATTTCATCTACAGACATAATTCTGTACAAAGAAAGACACAGTTACAGGTTAGGAAGCTTGATTCTGCCGAGACAGGGTAGGCTAGTCCTTAATATTCTTGTTTCTCTAAGTTTGTCAGATGACCCTGGCCAGTAGGCTGAAGATGGATGCTCCAACATCTTGAAGTAAGGGACTGTCCAGGTGATCAGTGGTCTCTATGGATTGGCTAAATTTTGGGAGCTGTTTTAGGCTTCCTATATATTTTCAGTTAATATCAGTAGTTTTTGGATTTCTGATGGGGTTGAAAAACTACATAGCCTCCTAGCCAGGCTTTTTATTTTGACAGGAACATTTTTGAGAGGACGGTTTTCAGATGGCATTCGATCTAAAGCCAAGACATAGCCAGATGTAGAATTATAAGTCTTTTAAGAAAGAATAGATGACAGAGGTTCTGTTTAATTAACAAAGACTGGGTGTTAAGTCTCTTGTTCTTTATAAGTTACAAAATAGTAATAGTTATGTTCAATTATATCTGAGATAAAATAGTCTTTTAATTGTACAGAAAGGGGGAAATGTTGATAGCCCTGGAGCTAATTATATTTGATATTAATTCCATTCTCCTGTGAGGAGTTGCAAATGAATGAGTCAGCACTCAGGTGATTTCCTGTAAGCCTGCTTCCCACCTTAATTTGTAAAATAAAGGAGCACTGATGATTGGGCAGATAAAAAGGGAAGGTAAAGCTGAAGGTGAGGGCTGGGGAAGAAGGAGAAAGAGGAGGAGGAGGAGGAGGAGGAGGAGGAGGAGGAGGAAGAAAAGAAGCAGAGCAGAAGCACATGGCCTGGAGAATCTGCAAGTCATAAGAGGTCTCATAGATGTGGAAGATGGTTGTGTAGTGGTAGATCTGCCCAATCTAGCTGCACATCATGTAATCATATTAATTGTGTCATGTTTTCATTGCCAGGTCATATTTGGGTTGGAGAGATTTACGGCAACAAAAAAACTTAATGTTCGTGGAGTGATGCTCCAGAGGTAAAGAAGAATCTAATGGCAGAGTTTTGGGTAATCTTCAACACTATTTTCCCACATGAGTTCGATTGTTAGTATTTGAATATCTTTGACCTGTTCACATTTGCCACTCAAACAAATGTGGAGGTTATAAGAAGGAACCTCTAAAAGTGATTATTTTGGAGAACAACTACCTTTTCAATCATCCTCTAAAGATTAATAACATTTCTCCATTAAAGTACTATCTCAGAGATATGAGCAGTCTTTTTCTTGACCACTTCATTGAGGACATGCAATTTTTTGTTTTCTTACAGCATATAAAAGTTGTATTCAATGCCAGAACCAATGCCACAAACCTATAGTTCCAGATAACCAGGAGGATGAGCCAAAAGATCAATTAATTCCTAATGTTCAAAGCCAGCATGAACAAAGTAACACATTTTTACACTAAATTCCATCTTAAACTGCTATTTCTGTACTATAATGTATTCTATTAAGTTTTTAATGGAATTTAATCTAAAATTTTATGTATCTTATTTCAAAATACATTATTGAGGAAAATAAAAAGCTTAAAATCATTGGGATCATCTCAAAATTATTTTATCTTTTGCCAGTGCAGACTTGCTTCATGTTAATGGTGACCATCTGGTCATGGCAGAGCAGCTGTGACATCTTCTTAAAATAAGATGACAGTGAAGGTTTTATCACACAGAATGACTCTCCTTCTGATGAAGACTGCAGCACATAATACCATCTGACAGAATTTCTCCACACTAGACTGTCTTTCAAAAATAGTCAATTTTCTCAAAATATGATGTTGTACATCATATCAAATGTATTAATGTAGTATTCTAAATCCATTATTGTTATTTCAACAAATTCATAAATTCTTCACCAAGAATATTTGGACTCATGAAACCATTTTCTTTATTCATCTTTAAAGGGTAGTTTTTCATTCTTTAAGGATTTGTTAAATGTAAATCAAGAAAATATCCAGTAAAAGTGCAAAAATTAAAAAAATAAAAGGATTTGTCCTGAGATTGCAGCAAGTAATCCATTCACATTCAGCATCTTAGTTAGGGTTTCTATTGCTGCAATGAACACCATGACCAAAAAGCAAGTTGTAAAGGAAAGGATTTGTTCACTATAAACTTCCACATTGCTGTTCATCAACAAAATAATTCAGTACAAGAACTCAAGTAGAGAAGGATCCTGGAGGCAGGAGCTAATACAGAGGTCATGAAGGAGTAATGCTTACTTGCTTCTCATAACTTGCTCAGCCTGCTTTACTATAAAACCTAGAACTACAGACCCAGAGATGGCAGCACTCACAATGTGTTGGCCCTCTCCCATTGATCACTAATTAAGAAAATATCCCACAGCCAAATATTATGGAAGCATTTTCTGAATTGAAGTTTCCTCCTTTTCAATAACTTTTATCTTGTGGCATAAAAAGTAGCCAGCATATCTTATTTAAATTATGTAGCTAGTCCCACCATATCTGCTTTGAAGACTCAAACTTCTGAAAGTTATCGTTGAAGGTTACAATCAACTTCTACAAAATACTGTTAATTGTGCATTTTAATCTATTCCCATAAATAATGAATATTTATGTTATCACATTGAATGGTAGATCCATTTTACAAGTTCTCACTTAACTTTACCAAGATCCACCACAAGAATCACTGTCTGTAGTAATCATATGAAATGTATTTCTTAAACATTATGGTTTAAAGTAGAAACAATTTTTTGGTTTTTAGGCTACAGAAAGGATGTAGTGTTAATGGCACAAAAATATTGGTTTTATTGTACATCTCCATTATAGTTATTGGATGACCAATAACATTGTCAGTTAGCAGTTACATTTTAAGCAATGCTTTTCTGAATTGTGTATTTCAACAGTACAATTAAAATATTTAACATTTCATATTGTAAACAGTTATCCTGTCATACGTGTTTTGCAATTCCATTTGCAAAACACCAACAAGTACAGAAGTAGGAAACTCTGGGATTTTCAGAATAGTAAATGAACATTGACTTCAAAGTGGCCATGTGGATATCCTCACAAAACAGTCTGTTCTTTGAAGTTTTGAAGACAAACAATGACATTTTCTAGGTATGGAAGACATAGACAGCATATTTTTCTAATGTGAAGTGATTCATATACAACTACCACCTTACATGGAAGCTTCACCATAGTGTAACTGACAACCTTCATCACTTATCTTAGCTGGACCTTCTGGATAACTACCCAAGGCTTCTTCCCCATCTGTGCTAACAGGTTCACTATACCTTCATGTTAAGGAGACAATTTCTCTGACTATACCCAACATAACAACCTCCATTAGCTTCCAGATTTTCCTCAGAAGTTCCACACTTCACTCAGAATTTATACAATTCGAGATAGTTAGGCTCTTGATCAGGGCTAATCTATGACAAGAAGATATTGTGGGTGATTGATTTTCTGTGTAGACAACTAAAACTTTATCACAGCATCAAAAATATTTTGTTCCTATTTGTGTGTTCACTATAGTGGCAATCTTAATTTCTTTCAAGAGCTTTGCATTCATTGCTTGACTAACTGGTTGCAAAAACAGCCTTGTTTTCAAGCTCTCTGGGCCCTTGCCAATTCTCCCTCACTATGTTTCTTCACTTCTAGCTTTTCAATTTCAAATTAGGCATGCATCCTTTCCTTACATTCAAACATTTGGAGACCACTGTAGCATTATTAATTTGCCTAACTCCAATAATGTTATATTTCCAGCAATAGAAAAATCTAAGGAGAGGGTAAGGAGATGGCCTGTCAGCAGAGCAGTGAGCACAGACACACACATTTGTTTATTGAGCTTGTTGATTATGTTCATAGTTTGAGGTACCTTAAAATAGTTATAATAATAATAATAATAATAATATCAAAGATCACAGATGACATAGCATAATGAATAGACATGAAAACATTTGGAATATTATGAAAAATACCAAGCAAAATAAGACATGGAGGCACACACCAAGTAAAGACATCAATGGAATCATGGCACTTACAAGACCAGTGCAACACTGTTGTCCCCACTTTCAATTAAAATAAAACTACACGTCAGTAAATAAACATTTTATACTTCACTTTCTTCAAGAAAATTAAGAGCAACTAAGTAGCTATTATTGCTAATATCAAGAGGAGCAAATAGAAAAGGGAGGTCAAAATAATGGTGATCTGTTACCTTATAACCAAGACTCTATTTTGCACACAAGAATTAAGAGGACAAATGTACAAGAAAAGTGAACTAGAGATTTCCTCATTAATAGATATATTCTCTCAGGAGTCAACTCTAGAAACTAAGATACAAACTAGTCAGGTCATTTTAAAATGTCTACAGGTCATCAGGAAGAAAGTTCAAAAACAAGCCTAGACATATATTCTCCTAGCTATACCACCATAATGATAACCAAACAGCCAGCTTTATGAGGATCACAAAAACTAGGCAAACTGTTCCTACATCCAGTGCAGCTCGAACATAAGAGGATATTCACTGTAGCATTTTTCCATGACTGAATTCCTCTCCAAACATTGAAAGTGTACTGTAAGTTTTGTGCCCAAGTATGCAAGGATGATTTAATAACAATATATTGAAACACATTAACCTAAATGAGAAAAACAAGCATCATATAACTATCCCAATTAGCATAGGAAATGTTTGTTTCAAATATCTTTTTTTCTTGAAAAAAACTTTTCAACATAGGAAGACCTTCAGTAAACATGTACTAGATGATGAAACACAGAAAGGTCTCCATCTAAAATCAGAAACAATACAAATCTATCAGTTATTTCACGTTGGTTCAACACATCTGTGGAAGTTATTAATGGATGCCTGCTGGCACCAGGGACAACCAAGACCCTGTTCCCCCAGTCCTCTGCCTGCCAGGCCTCCCTAAAGCACAGCACCCTGTCTCTTGCTCACTGTTTTCCAGCCCACAACTCTGCCTGCATTTCCAAAGGCATGCCAGTACCAAGGACAATCAGATGGCTAAAACCCAACATAATAACATAATCAACAAGAGACAGAACAATATGCCACCAGCAAAGCCTATCCTACTACAGCAAGCCTTGGGTGGAATGGAGTATGATATAAATGTCCCATTTACAACTGAGCACATCACAATCTCTTATTCTCTGTACAGTGAATATTGTTAGTCTCTGAATTAATCACCATCTAGTGAAAAAAGAAATTCTCTGATAAAGGTTGAGAAGTGCTCCACTATCCATATATATTATAAAAATTTAGGGGTACTTTATTTCTATATTCATTCAGCAGAATAACAATAAAAGGTTCTGTGTTTTCCCTTAGGGCCTATGACCTAACCAGACATGGGACTTGGCCCAGTTAACAGCACTAGGCATGGGTTCCATCTTTTGAATCAGACTTCAAATGCACTCAAAAGGTTATTGGTTACTTCCATAACATTCTTGCCACCATCACACCTGTAAGCATGGTTTGTCAGGTTACTAATTATTATTTCTCATAGAGTTCACAAACAGTCTGTAGCGTTCCTTCCCTCATAGTATGCACAGAATCTTCAAGCACTATAAAAGCTTTAGAGTGGGCATGAAGCTTCTAGTGCAGTACAAGCTTGACTTCTCCATACCCTATGGCACAGACATTTGGTATCTTAAGCAGTACAGTCTTATCATCAAGTTCTGTAGGATAACCAAGAGCAATGCCAATAGCCAGTAACATCTGGAGTGGTCTATGAGACCCCAGTGACCAACAACTCAAAAAGAAATAATACATACCTGGCACTGGGATTTTATTTGACAGATAATGGTATCTGTCCCCATTATAAAATGACTATTTAAATCCCCTTTATATGTATATGTAAATATCTTAGGAAGCTTCTATAGAAGCAGGCTTTCATATGGCATAGTTTAAGGTCTTTAGTGTTAGTCATTCTTCCCTATACTTCCTTTCAAACCTGCACTCCCATCTGCCACCCCATTTATCCCTTTTCTGATCATTCCTTCTTCCCCTTATTACCTCTTGCATTCTATACATTTTTCCTTGAAATCTCACACCCCATGGTCTCTTCCTAGTTTCCTGACTTCTACAGATACTCCAGCTTAACCACACATCCATCTAAATATTCAAAGCTGAAATCACTGTATTTACAAAAGGCCTCAACGAGAATGAAATACTTAAAATAAATTCGACCAAGGCGATTGTTACTGGAAACTACAAAACATTCCTGAAATAAACTAAACAACATAAAAACAAGTAGAAAGATACTCCATTTTATGGATGGAAGAATTAATATTGTTTAAATGCCTGTATTGCCCAGACAAATCTAAAGACTGTGTAATCAATATTAAAAAGGCATCATGAACTGTTACTAAAATAAAAGGCATCATAAAATACATATTTAATGTATAGGCATTTTTTAGACAGATAAACTATCTTGAAGAATAATAAATGCTTTCACTGCACTCTTCTTGAATTTAAAACAGAAAATCCATTTCAACAAGTATGAGAAGATTACACGTTATGGGATGATAACCTCTTAGTCAAAGGTATTAGTAAGCTTTATGTCTATATGACAAGTAATGATCTAGTCCTTTATATTATACACAGAGAATAACTCAAAAGAGTACTGAGGATTGACAAAAAAAATCTGAGATAAGAAAACTGCAATAAAATATAGAGAAAGGGTTGGTATATAAAATTTAGTGATTTCTCAGGCAAGAGAGCAAAATCATATGCAGCAAAAGCAAAAGCGGAAACATGAATACTATATCAAATTTAAAATATTCCACATTGTAGAATAAACTAGCAACAATTTAATGAATAAAGCCATGAAATGGTGGAAAATAATTATAAATTATATATTAACTAAGGAGTTAATATCCAGTAAATAGAAGGAACAGTGCAACTCAACAAAAATAACAAGACAAATAAGTTCACAATTTGCAAAGAACAAGTTCAGACAATTTCCCAAATAAAATATATAAAAGGCCATGAAGCTTATGAAAACTCAGCATGACTGTAGAAACAATTCAAATAAAAAACACAGCATAAAACACTAGGCAATAACTGGTGTGAACAGAAAACAAGAGAAAAAAAACTACAAACAAGAGAAAGTTCTACAGAAAACAAGAGAAAAAAACTAGAAACAGACAGTAGTTTCAGCAATTGTGCACTTTTGTTGAAATGTGTTATTCTGAAACTACAATGTAAAACACTGTAGACATTCCTCCAAAGGATGAATTACTATTGCCACATAATCCTGCAGTCACACAGAGAACATCAAATATATGCACCGGTGTTCACCAAATATAGCAGTGTTGGCTTCTCTTTTGGTATTGCATACTTTATTTTAGGTGTATACCAAAATTCTGTCCATCTGCCAATGTACATGAGTTTTCTGCATGTCTTAGCTATTGTAATAAAAGGTGGCAATGAAAACATGTGTTCGGGTTTAAATGTCTCTTTAAGATGCTGCTTTCTTATCTTTGTAGGACTGTGAGATCTTGTGGTAATACCATTTTATTTATGACTATGAGTTGTGTCTTCTACACATTAAAAGAAATAATCCTATTACAGAATAATAAATACTATAATGAGGGATCTAACATAAAAAAAAGCATAGATACTGATAGAAGTTCCAAGAGCACCTACCCATTAAAAGAAGATAATGTCATAATAAAAATGTTTTTCATATATATATATATATATATATATATATATATATATATATATATCTCCTCTCATTAGATGATTAATTTTGACATACTCTATATTGTAACTCAAAAGGCTGGAGAAAACCCAGCTGAATTCATTGGCTGACTAATCAAAGCCCTAATTCAGTAAACTCATTTGGACCCAAACTCTCAGGAAGGCATCTTGGTCCTCAGTACTCATTTTCTCTTCCAGACCACCCCTGACATCTTTAAAAAGGTTAAAATGCTTGGAAAACACATTAAAATGGCACTTAACATCTTTAATAGCCAAGAGGAACAGGAACCACCAAAAGAGATGGCCTGAGACAAACATAAATGCCAGTTCCTGGCAGCAGCCCTGCAGGTACTTTAAAGGTGATGGGGTCACATGTGCCACCAGCTTTTGATAAGGAAACACAAGACATTATGACAAAGCCAGCCTGTCACCTTGCCCACCACCGTGTCCACAATGCAGATGTGAGCAACATTGAAAGGTTGGCTATCCATTCCTGCCAATAGAAGTCATGCTAGTTCTTCCCAAAGCCCTCACAGGGCTTTGAGTAATCTTCTTGTACTGTCAACAGAATATCGATGATGCCCTGGGACCTCCAGCTCCCAATCACATACTGCTAATCACAGTGGAGGAGCACAAGGTCATAGTCTGGATAATAGTTAAGCTGCTATCATGTGTCTCAAATATAAGGGCCACATAGTCAGCATACACTAAGAAAACTTAGCCTTCATAGGTCTTTGTAGTGGAGTTTGTTATTGACCCCTGAAAAATAGTAGTTCCCCTGTCGGGCATAATCAAGGACAAGCAATTCTTTGATTGCTTTTTTGGTGAAATCTACATGCCCTGCCCCTTTCTTAGGATAAAACCTAATGCAAAAACATTCTCTGTCTGTGTATGCCTCTGTGTGTGTGTGTGTGTGTGTGTGTGTGTGTGTGTGCCTTTCTCTCTTTGTGTGTGTGTCTCCTCTCTCTCCCTCTTCCTCCCTTTTCCTCTCTTTCCTCATAGCCATATACCCTTTTTGTCTTCTCCACAGTCCTCTCAGAACCAAAATCTACTTTCTTTCCTCCTTTACTAGTTCTGTAGTATGGGACATCTACCATCAGTTGCCCATCATTCGCTCATTTGTATATATCTTAGCTTTTTCTTGATGTTCTCAATACTCCATTGCTTTTAAACATCATCTTGAGCTACAATCCATTCTCACCTCACCCATGTTGGTGCCTACCACCCCCACTAACCACTCCTCCTCCAGCAGGAATACCAGAGTGCCGCCCACCGTCGCAGGACCGCCCACCGCCGGACCGCCCACCGCCGGACCGCCGCCGCCGGACCGCC
>NC_034611.1:12340327-12344367 GCF_900095145.1 Mus pahari | reverse complement strand
GGCAACTTCAGGGGACTCTGGGGCATGCTGGGAACTCTTCTTTGTATTTAAGCCAGTTCCAACAATAAAATATGGGCTTTGATCAGGATGTCTTAGACAGAGCCCAATTTTTCCTTTGCAGCCCTGTTCCTCTTTTCAGGATTTCCCGCGCTCCGGTTCGGATCCACGGTGGCTCTGCAGGCAGAGCACTACACACCCAGACTTCTCATTCCAGCTCACTCAACCTATAATATCCCTATCCTTCTGGTAGTTGAACTAGATGACACATACCACCTGGTCCAGGGGCTCTGCCTCATTACCATTAACTGCAGTTTCTCCCTATTTGCTCTGTAACTCCCATCCTAACCCGTACATGATTCTATTTCATATCCTGTGTCTACAATGCATTTCTGTTCTAGATTTAAAGGAAGTTTTCTTTTCTATGCTGATCTACCCTAACTCTTACCATTTCTTTGCCTTTACTGGTCCAACTCTTCCAGAAATATGGAATGATCTAATGTCATCATTAAAACCCACCTCTGCAAACAGAGGAGTTACATTTACCCTGGATCTGTCTCCTTCCTCTGCATCTAACCAGCATAAGATACACACAAACACATGCGTGCATGTGTGCAAACACACACACACACACACACACACACACACACATCTCTGCTTCTTCTTTGCCCCTTTTTAGTCCCTTGGAGAATATGTATGCTCGCCCCTTCCTGATGGGTTACCTCCTTACCTTGAGTCTGTCTACACCATTACAAGACTACTTGTCTACTTGTACCCTGTTCAAACACCTTCTCTTCCAGCCTCTCCAACTAATCTACCAACCCTGGATAACAGCCATACCTCAAACAAAAAATTTTCATTTCCAAAACCTCCTGCCATACCATGACTTGGACCAGTCCCTGTCTATCAGAAAGTAGATAGGTATGACCGACAATAACCATGTAATTGATAAAAGTCTGGTATGACTGACTGAACCAGTTCCCTAGCCAGCAGGGAATTAGACCCTTTGGAGAAATAAAAACTACATTCTGCATGTTTTAGGAGTCTGACTCAAGACAACAGCATCCTGCCATCTTAACTCCCTCATCATCCTGTTATGTTAACTCCCATAGAATCCTGTTATCTTAATTCCCACAGCATCCTGTTATGACCAGACATCCCCTCATAAAATTTTATGTTTACAGCAGTTTCTTTGTTCGCAGCACTTGCCTTCCCCCTTAATGCTCCCCCACCAAACTTAAACCATCCTACATAAACCCAAGCTCTATTTTGGCAGAACTGTTCTCCCTACACTCAGAGACAACCCAGCAGTTTGTACCTCAACAAAGTTTCATTCTTTGATCTCAGTATTGATCTGGTGGTCTTGCTCTCTTGTAAATCCTAATTAGAGAAAACTAGAGACAAAGAGTGACTTCTAGACATGAAGTGTGCAGCACTCATAAACACACAGTATATGCTTGTGCCTACACAAGCTCTACTCACGAACAATATTACAGCATAGAAGCTATCAAGAGATCATAAGTTCACACCCTTAGCAGAAGAGTTATTTGTAGTTGATGGCTTCCAAGGAAGGGGGAGTCAGTTTTCTTTAAGGATATGGCTCCAGATAAGTCAATTATTCTCCAGTAGATGTTCCCACTCCTATGAACACTGGCTTTCACAAAAAAAGATAAAGAAAAGGACAGGAAATTGAAAGGGGGTGGAAAGGTGGAGAAACTTCTGAGAGGAGTTAGAAGAAGGAGTAGGGAATGCATAGGAACAAAATATAACATATGAAATTATCATAGAATTAATAAAAATGTTATTTTAAGAAACACTGAAAAGGGAGGCAGAGGCAGGCGGATTTCTAAGCTCGAGACCAGCCTGATCTACAGAGTGAGTTCCAGGACAGCCAGGGCTACGTAGAGAAACCCTGTCTCGAAAAACCAAAAAAAAAAAAAAAAGAAACACTGAAAAAAGAATACAAAACAAACTGAGATTCAAAACTTGAAGAAGCAGCTTGGTCTTCCTGTGAAACTCTTAATGGTGGGAACAGGGGTTAACTCTGACTCTTTTGTTGGCTTTGTGGACCCTTTTCTTCCTAAGGGATTCCCTCAGCCAGACCTAATAGGAGAGAAGGTGCCTAGTCTTACTGCAACTTGCTATGCCCTGTTTGGCTGGCATCTGTGGAAGGCCTGCCCTTTTCCAAAGAAAAACAGAGGAAGAGTGGAGGTGGGGCAGAGGGGACCTGGGGGAAAGATCTGGGAAGAGAGGAGGGAGGGAAGACTGATCAGAATATATATAAAAAACTAATTTCAAAAAGGAATAAATAAATAAATAAATAAATAAATAAATAAATACCTAGCACGAGGGTAAAAGTAACAACTGAACTGTCTTTTATAACTGCTGGGAAAGAGAAAAATCAGATTTCTCCAGTGGAGTGACACTGGGTTTATCAACCCTCCAGGGAATGCCTCATTTTCGTGAGTAGATGATTAACATAAAATGCACACAGTTTTTGTGTGCACTATTTGGTTACAGTTTGGGGGTGGCTTGTTGTTGTTGGTGGTGGTTGGTTGTTTCCTTTTGTGTAGCATTTTATTTCTGTTTTCTTTGTTTTGTTGTATTGTGATTTTTGTCTGCTTTTCTGAAAAAGAATTTGAATTTGGGTATGTCAGGAGGGGAAGAGTATTTCAAAGGAGTTAGGGGATGGTAGGAATACGATTTAAAAATTATACATATATATAAAATATATACACATATACATATATAATAAACATATTATATATATGAAGAACAGACTCTTCTATTTGCCTACCTACAAGTTTAGTGGATTTTCTTGATCAACATTACATAAAATAGAAAGTGCACTTCTAACAGTAGGTAAAGGGGGTTCAGCGCACCTCTAGCAGTAGGTAAAGGGGGTCCAGCGCACCTCTAGCAGTAGGTAAAGGGGGTCCAGGACGAAAACTTTGCTTTTCTCCCGCTTGCCTTAGCACTTCACTGGCAAGTTAGTCTACCCTGTTGAGGAGTCTGTTTATCCTATTACTGCCTTTGCTGCTATATTGCTTCATTAATAAGAGAATACAGTTTCCTTAGGTCTCCAGCAAGGACTAAAAATAAGCACCTCTCTAGAAATCCTGCAGGTTTTCAGTGCCAGGCGGAGACTGCTGAACCATCCAATGTGGTAGGCTATGAAGTTAACCTGTCTTCAGTCTCTCCAGTGAAGAGTCCTTAATGGACCACCCAGACTGTACTATGTATATGTACAGTGTATGGCCTGAATACGAGAGTAGAAAAACCTGATTTTGATGTATATCTATTCACTTAGTTCTATTCCTCTAGGGCAGCTGTTCTCAAACTGTGGGTTGCAACCCCTTTGGCAAATATGTATCTCCAAAAATATTTACATTATGATTCATAACATGAGGAAGTAGCAACAAAATAATTTTATGGCTATGGGTAACACGCCATAAGAAACCATAGTAGAGGTTCACAAGTATTAGGAAGGTTGAGACCCACTGCTCTAGAAGATGTTGGTTATTATCATCTATGAATTGACCTTATTTTATTCAGTGGCACTCAGTCAACTTTCCAACAGGGCTAACTACAATAAGAACATATAATTGAAAACTGATGTATAAAAAAATTTTAAAATACTTATAAGCACAGCAAAGTAATTGGTTTAAAATATTAACCATGTTAATCATTCATTCAATTACTTACTCAACAAGCATTTATTAAGCTCCTTGTTCTTCCACATCTGGGCAAGCTGGTTTTATGTCTGATACCTAGAGTTGTATCTTCCTTACCTGGAAGGACAGGTTGTCCTTTACATAAAATAGGAAATTCTCGGCAGATTTCTCCATCCTCTTGCTCTTGTGCCAGCCATCTTTGAACAGGAATATAAAACTTTTCTCCAGAATTCATGTTTTGCAATTCTATCTGGAATAGTAAAAGAAAGAGAGAGAGCGCATGAGAGAGACAGACAGATGGACAGAAAGAGAGAGAGAGAGAGAGAGAGAGAGAGAGAGAGAGAGAGAGAGAGAGAAGAAATAAAAAAA
>NC_034611.1:12299001-12339935 GCF_900095145.1 Mus pahari | reverse complement strand
GAAAGGAAAGGAAAGGAAAGGAAAGGAAAGGAAAGGAAAGGAAAGGAAAGGAAAGGAAAGGAAAGGAAAGGAAAGGAAAGGAAAGGAAAGGAAGTATCAAAGAATCACTTGGATTTTGTCCAGGCTGGATACTTAGGTCATAGTTCAAACTTATAAACTATAGAAAATTGAATAAAAACAGTAATAACCCATTATCTAAAATCATATTGAGGCAAAACAACAAACGATACAAGCCTTTTAAATACTTGGAATACAATTCCGAGTAAACAGTGTGTCTTGGAGCAGTTGTGACTCATGCAGAAGAAAACCCTGAGTTTAATCCCACTACCTCACTTTCAGGAAAGTTCTCTTTTCTTCATGGGCTCTCAGGTAAGAAAGTTGTCCTTTTTCATTAGATATTTTCTTTATTTTGTTTACATTTCAAATGTTATCCCCTTTCCTGGTTTCCCCTCTGAAACCCCCCATCCCCTACACATACACATACACACACACACACACACACACACACACACACACACACACACACACACCAGCTCACTAACCCACCCACTCCCACTTCCTGGCCCTGGCATTCCCCTATACTGGGGTATAGAGCCTTCACAGGACCAATGGCTTTGCCTTCCATTGATGACCAACAAGGCCATCCTCTGCTACATATGCATCTAGAGCCATGAGTCCCACCATGTGTACTCTTTGGTTGGTGGTTTAGTCCCGGGGACCTCTGAGGGTACTGGTTAGTTCACATTGTTGTTTCTCCTATGGGGCTGCAAACCTCCTCGACTCCTTGGGTTCTTTCTCTAGCTCTTTCATTGGGAACCCTGTGCTCTGTCCAATGGGTGGTTGTGAGCATCCACTTCTGTATTTGTCAGGCACTGGCAGAGCTTCTCAGAAGACAGTTATATCAGGCTCCTGTCAGCAAGCACTTGATGACATCTACAATAGTGTCTGGGTTTGGTGATTGTATATATGATGGATCCCCAAGTGGGGCAGTCTCTGCATGGTCTTTCCTTCACTCTCTGTTCCACATTTTGTCTCTGTAACTCTTTCCACAGGTATTTTGTTCCCCCTTCTAAGGAGGATCGAAGTAGACAGCATGTAAAAGAATACAAATAGATCCATTCTTATCTCCTTGGACAAAGCTCAAGACAAAGAGGATTAAGGACCTCCACATAAAACCAGATACACTGAAACTTATAGAGGAGAAAGTGGGCAAGAGCCTCAAACATATGGACACAGGGGAAAAATTCCTGAACAGAACAGCAATGGCTTGTGTTATAAGATCAAGAATCGACAAATGGGAACTCATAAAATTCCAAAGCTTCTGTAAGGCAAAGGACACTATCAATAAGACAAAAAGGGAACTAACAGATTGGGAAAAGATCTTTACCAATCGTACATCTGATAGAGGGATAATATCCAATATATACAAAGAAATCAAGAAGTTAGACTCCAGAANACCAAATAACCCTATTTAAAAATGGGGTACAAAGCTAAACAAAGAATTATCAACTGAGGAATACCGAATGGCTGAGAAGCACCTTTAAAAGTGTTCAACATCCTTAGTCATCATGGAAATGCAAATCAAAACAACCCTGAGATTCCACTTCACACTGTTCTGAATGGCTAAGATCAAAAACTCAGGTGACAGCAGATGCTGGCGAGGATGTGGAGAAAGAGGAACACTCTGCCATTGCTGGTGGAATTGCTAGCTGGTACAACGACTCTGGAAATCAGTTTGGCAGTTCCTCAGAAAATTGGACATAGCACTTCCTGAAAGTTGTCTTTCAATGACAGCATATTTGTGGTAGAAGAAAGGGGAAGAGAATGTTTCACTCTGTTGTAGTTTTCTATTGCAAACTTACACGATATTCGTAAATCACCTAACATGTGTTCCCACATCCTAACTTCATAGTAAGTATATTAGTTATTAGTTATTAACCAAATGAGATGGCAAGTGTGTTGTGGATTTGGTCTAACGCTTGTATTATGTTAATTGGGTTCTGAAACTTGCATGAGAATCTGCAGGTAAGATGCTAAGAGTTCCTGCCCACAGTTGATTCTGATTGGTAGATAAAGTTACAGGTGGCCAATGGCTGGGCAGGAAGACAGTTAGAATTTTAGAATTAGTGGGCAAGGGGTCCAAGAGAGCAGGAAGGTCAGAACTGCCATGCTAGGAATGGAGAAGGTCCAGGTCTGAGAGGTACATAAGAGAGAGCACACCAAAAAAGAAAGAGCCAAGAAAAGTGGCCCCACGGGTCCTCCCCCATTGGGTGTAGAACAGCAAAAATGGAATGTAGATTTTAGGAATAACTTAGGAATATTGGAAGGGAAGAGTTAGCCAAGCGTGAGTGGCCCAATCATTGAGCTGTTTAAGGCATACTAAGATATAAGGCTGTGTGTGTGTGTGTGTGTGTGTGTGTGTGTGTGTGCGCGCGCGCGCGCGTGGGCACATCTTTCATTCAGAAACCCAGACCACTAGGGGTGGATAGCATGGAATGTTCACTGCCACCACCACCTGGTGGTTTCGAGCAGAATTAATTGGCACTGTAACACAAGAGCATCTATGATAAACTTTTATAAATCTATAAACAATAAAAATCTTTTAAATTATGTAATTATTTAAGCATCGACTTAAATATCCTATTTTGAAAGGTCTAAAGGGCAGAAAAAGAACATAAGTTTATACAAAAGTCAGGGATAATTTTGAACTCTAACCATTATATTCTGTATTTTTCTCAAAGTGAACTTAATTTTTCATCTTGCTTCAATAATTTTTTTTTAACTTAAACGTAAAGGTCATAGCTTTACTAACAATTTTCCACCCCTAATAATACAGTGAAAATGTGCTTTAAGTAATGATTCAACATCCATGATTTTTTAATAATTTTCTCTCATAAAACTGCAAGAAATAAAATTTACCAAGTGTCTCAGTTACTTTTCTATTACTGTGATAAAACACCATGTCCATGACAACTTATGAAAAAAAAAAACTGTTTAATTCACTTATGGGTTTGGAGCATTAGAATGTATGATGGCAGAACAAAGAGATGGTGGAAGGAACACCTTGATCCCCAAGCAAAGTGCACCATTATTTGAAAACCTCAGAGCGCATCCCCAGTGGTCTGCCTCTTCCAACAAGACCAGTCCACTTAATCCTTCCTAGCAGTTCCACCACACTGAGACAGTTCCACCACACTGAGACAGTCCCACCACACTGAGAGCCAAGTATTCAAATGTATGAACCTTTGAGGTCTATTTTCATGCAAGCCATCACATGCCACTCCCTGGCCACTGTAGGCTCCTGCCTTTATCATAATGCAAAATGTATTTAGTTCAACTTCAAAAGTCCCTATAGTCTTTCACAGTATTTTGTTTTATAATGTTATTTATTTTTATTTATGTACAAATAAATATATATCAACACAAAAAGGAAGAGTAATTAAAAATAATTTATAATATGCAATTAGTCTTCAAAGACTTAGATTTGCCTGTAGCTGGTGCAAGAAGCTTTATTAATGATAAATTTAACTTGTCTATTGTTACTTCTCACATATTTGCTAACCCACATTTTGCCAACTTAAGCATTCAAAATGCTTTTCCATTCTTATAACATGTTTCCAAGGAATTTTATGTTCTTTGTTGAAATGTTATGTAAGCTGATTTATAAATCACCTCTCAGAGCATTACTTCATGAATTGGGTATCACCCTCTTATATATAAAATAAATATAATTATTGTTAAATGAAAGACTGTGATCCAACTCTATTTTGTCTATAAGATGTTCATTATATCTGTAATTTTAAATTGTGTTTCATCAGTGTGTCTTCACAATGTACATTATTATACCTTGTTTTCATTTGTCCCTTTTGTCCCGCTAACTCCAACATCACTCCTTCACATTCCTGCAGCTGACTCCCTTTTGCCTGTCTTCTAATTAGTGTCAATTGTATTCCACCCTATTTATTGAAAGATTTTTTTCATACAATATATTTTGGTCATGCTCTCTTCTCCCTAACTCCTCCCAGATTCCTCCAATATCTCCAACTCCCCAATTCTCTCTGTGTTTTTAAAAAACAAACAGGCAAATTTAATAAATAAATAAATAGAAAGAATTATACACCCCAACCCACACACACACACACACAAAGTCCCAATATTGGAAACCATACTATATAGGCAAAAGGTAAAAATGTCAAAACAAAGCTATGTGAAACAAGAAGTCTACAAAAAAAAATCTAAAAATATATATACAATGAGTTTGTTTTATTTTGGTCATCTACAGCTGGATGTGTAACCTATCCTTCTGTGTTGTAAATGCACCTAGTAAGACTCCATTAAAGGAAATGAATTTTTCCTTTACAAGTATCAATAGCAGATAGCTTTTGAGTTAGGAACAGGAGCCCATGGCCACTTCTCCTTGTCACCATTGGAACCCCATCTCTGCAGTCACCATGAATGCTGCCACAGTTTCTGTGAGTTCATATGTACATCAGTTCTAATGTGTCTAGAGGACACTCTTTCCTTGTAGTCATTCACCATGAAGACTAGTCAATAAGGGTGAAAGCTCTAGTCATGTTTTAGGTTGACTTCTCCACATTAAATGAGATACAGAAGTGTTGTCCTAAACAGAAGAGCCTTACTTTGTGGAGAGAAACTAATAACCTTAGCAACAGCCTAAGAAGTTTGGGGATCGCCACAAAATTTGTCCAATGATTTCACTACATGTAAGGTACTCCTAGTAAATGGTGGCATAATATATCTATTTGGGGAATATCTCCCCATTACTTGGTAACTCCATTTAGATTTTTTAAATTGTGTATATGGTTTAGGAAGACTCTACATTAATAGGTTTCTATATGGCCTTCAAATGGGCCTGTAAGTTAACCCTCCTCACCTTCCCTCCCTTACCCTTCTCTTGCATTCTCTTCCCATTTAATCATTTCTAGTCCCTGTCTCTGTCTCTGTCTCTGTCTCTCTCTGTCTCTGTCTCTCTCTCTGTGTCTCTCTCTCTGTCTCTCTCTCTCTATCTTTCTCTCTCTCCTCTCTCTCTCTCTCTCTCTCTCTCTCTCTCTCTCTCTCTCTCTCTCTCTCATATATATTATTTACATTCCAATGTTGCCCTGCTACCCAGTCTCTCCTCCAAGAATTCTTCGCCCATACTACAAGGCAGCACTCTGCTACATATGTGCCAGGGGCCATGGACATGCCTGTGTATGCTCTTTGGTTGGTGGCTTAATCTCTGGGAACTCCTAGGGGTCCAGGTTAGTTAACAGTGTTGGTCTTCCTATGGGGTTGCCATCCCCTTCAGCTCCTTCAATCCTTCCCCTAACTCTTCCATAGAGGTTTCTGACCTCAGTCCAAAGGTTGGTCATAAGTATCTACATCTGTCTCAGTCAGATCCATTCCTCTCTCTGCCTCCATGATTATTTTGTTCAAATACTATATTGAATGGGTATGGAGTGTAGGCATCCTTGTCTCATTTCTGTGCTTTTTATTTGATGTTGACTGGGTTTGCAGTATATTGTCTTTATTATGGAGAGATAGGTCTCTTATGTCCCTAGTCTCTCCAGGACTTTTATTATTAAGTGATGTTGGCTTTTGTCAATGGCCTTTTTGGCATCAGAGATGATATTGCAATTTTGGTTTATGGGGTTTATTACATGTATGGATTTCCCTTGTCATGGTCTGTATGAAAGGGACCACAAACATCTTTAGAACTCATGGAATGTTGCCCACTGGTTAGAACAATCACAATGGGTATGCCTTGAAGAAGCAGAGGTTCATGGAACCAAGCCCTGAAGATTTCATGCTGTTATGGAGCACTGCTCTGCTTGTTGGACTTGTAGCCTTCCTGTTCTTCCTAATATACTAGTTGTATGAAAACTCTAACAGGGCTTCCAGACTCTCACTGGACAGTATGACTGGCACTCACAATAATAATGCTTGATCTTTTTCCACCATTGCTGCTGGAGCAGATTAATCATTGAATCCCCACCCTTAGAAAGAACTTAAAGAAGTAGATTGTTGACAATGACCACCACTCTTTGAAAGAATTTGGAAAAATGGATTGTTAGTAAAGTTACATTAAGATATGTTTGTTAATGACTCTGATGTAGAAAATCTTAAGGAGCAATTTGAAGTTCAGAAGAGAACATTCTTAATAGTTGAGCTAGGGATTTTTAAGGTCAGCAAACAAGAACAATGGCAGCCTGAGTAGCACTGGCTGACATGACACTTGCTGAAGCTGGACAGGTGATCAAGGTGATAGTTAATTTCGTGTGCTTATTTTTGCCCACTGCTTCCTGATATGATTTAATAATATTTGTGGATGAATAGATGCGCATTATGAGGATTTAAAGTAGAAAAACTGATTGTTTTTGAAAATCTAAAAGCTTTGATTTTTTTGATTCTTTTAAGATTTATATAAGATTACTTTTTAATATAAATAATGAAATAACTGACCCTTTCTTTGTAGCCACAAATTGCAGCCTGACAGTAAGAGAAATTAACTGAGAAAATTACCTTGCTTGCTTACATTTTGTTAATTTGTAATAACTTGCTTACTTACAAATGTATATGGGTTCTTAGGAATAATGTCTCCTTCCTTACCTGTACTACATACTGTTTATTCATGTAAGAGTATTGAGAATACATTTTTCTTGTGTATACTCATTTAAACAGAATGTAGTCACATAGTAATTTCTATACTGCTTGGAAGATTTTGCTGGGATATATAAGCTGAGGAAGGAAAACTAAAGTTGATGGAACCTTCTTGTTGAAGCTTTGCTCCACCCACCAAGGATGTGTGTGTATGCATATGTGAAGTGGTTGGAGTTATCAAACATATGAACTATGAGGGCCATTTCCATCTAAACTATACCAAAAATGCTAGGATTAGATTCACTGATCATTGACTCTTGACAACTTCACTTAAAGATCCCCAACTTTTAATGATAACAGAAATAAATACATTATTCACCAAAACACAAAATAGAAAATGAGGGATCTAGTCAAGGGATCATATTTACTGCTAATCACAAAAATAAGCAGAATTTTTCATTTTAAACAGCATAGAAAAATTAAGTGGGTTTTTTTTTCTTCTTTACAAAAATGCTCAAAGGGCTTTCTCCTGATTAGCATGTGTTTCTTAAATTCCAGAGCTGATATTCCAGACTAGTAGATCACTGTGTCACTGTGGATGTATCCTCACATTTTGGAAGCAGATGCTGTAGAGACAGTCATCTTTTATCTTTTAACATATTTAACTATCATATTTTAGCAATGACTGTCATCAACATTTAACAGTAATACAAATAAATCCAGAACTCTGTGAGCTTCTCCATGATACCAAGGATTCTCTTTTCTTTATAAAAAGGAAAATTTTACTGAGTTAAAGCTTTTCCCCCTCAGTCAGTTGGGATTAATTAACTAAAGAGGGCAAGCACTATTTCTGTTGAGGAAAGCTTCAATGCCTCCATCAATTCACAGCACTTATAAAATGTCTCACTGAAACACGGTTCCTGGAAGGAATTTGCAGAAAAGTTCGTATAAAATATAAATGAAATTATATCCTTACCCCCTTACAGTGCCAGGAAGGGGAGTGTCCAGAATTTGTGTGGCCAACACGAATCTTAAAGGGCATTCCTATGTCCCCAACAGTAATCTAGAAAAGAGTCAAGAAAACATGATTTAGTTATACTTTTTTAAAAAAAGATTTATTTATTTTATGTATATGAGTACACTGTAGCTGTCAGACACAACAGAAGAGGGGATCAGATCCCACTACAGATGGTTGCGAGCCACCGTGTGGCTGGGAACTGAACTCAGGACCTCTGGAAGAGCATTCAGTGCTCTTAACCTCTGAGCCATCTCTCCAGCCCCTACTTATATTTTTTGATACAGCCCATGAAAGAACATTACATACTGTTATGGAGATCAGTTCATAAAGATATCAAAATGACAGCAAAAACACTCACAACAGAGTACTGAAACTAAAAAGCCAAAAACACTGTGCTATATACTAAATCCAGGGTCTCACATATGCTGAGAATATTCTGTACCATTAAGATACATGCTCATCCCAGTTAAACCCCAGATTTAACAAGACTGTGTAATGTAATAAAACACACAGTCCACTATAATAAACTGTAGAAATGTGGTTTAAGTAATAGATAAAATAAATAACAAGGGAATAACAAGCATACCAGATTGGCCTAATGTCTATCCAACATTCATTCAACATCAAATATATAAACTTCTCAAGTATGCATAGAACATTCATTAGTATAAGCCATGTGAAATATAGCACAACTAGTTCTTGAAATTTTAGACAGATTATGGATGGGCATGGTATTACACACCTGTAATTACAACACTCGGAAGGAAAAAGATTGAAAGTTTGAGGCCATTCTGGTCTTATGCAGCAAATTCAAAGCCAATAGTGCATACTAATACACTGACAAAAAGTAGAGGAGATTTTAAAAACAAATATGTTATAATATCACATCAAAACACAATGGAATATATCTAGAAATTATTATTAGAAGGAAAATTAGGGAAGTTATATGTAAAATCAACAGCATACTCTCAATTGCTTTATCAAACAAGAAATTTCACAGTAGTTATATAACACATGGAGATAAACTAAACCAAAGTACAACATATGGAAAAGTAGTGTAAGCAATTCTGAAAAGGAAATTCATGACTATTCCTCCATATATAAAACAGAGAAAAAAAAAACAACTTTCTATCTTAAAAGAAAGAGTGGGTAAATTTAACTTAATCTAGCAGAGGGAAAGAAATGATAAAAATTAAACTAATAAATATGTAATACAACAACAAAAGAATCTATCAAAAAAAACAGTTCTTCAAGAAAAAAAATCAATAGTAGCTCTTTGGCTAAGTCAGACAGAAGAATGATTTAAATTGGTAAAACCAAAAATTTAATATGGGACATTATGTTAAATTTTCACAAAAAATAGGGTTATAAAATTCTATATATAATTATAAAATACTGTATGTAACATCAACAAATTATATTTACTAGGAATAGCATTTACTAAAAATGCCAAAACTTACACCATAGTCAAGACAACAAGGTCTATGACAAGAGATTGGATTCAGAATTTTAAAACATAGCATCTAAGAAAAGCATAAGGCAAAAAACTATTCTACTGAATTCTACTAAATGTGAAATAACAGCAATTTTCTCTCATACTTTTCCAAGCACCAAAACAGGAGAGGTATTTCCTAAGGCCTTCTACAAGATCAGCACTACACTACTGTCAAACACAAAAGGAACATAATTAAAGAAAATAGCTAAACTCAAGCCCTAATAGACACAGGCACAGAAATCTGCAATGCTGGGAAGCTAAATATAGACACATATTGAAAAAAATATTCTAAGTTTTAACAAACTTGGATTCATTCAAGGAATGGGTATTGGTTAAACATAGAAATAATGTAACAAGAATAATATAGCAATAACATAACAGGTACTAAAAATAGGACAAGGAGGAGAAATATGTGTCAGAACATTGCTTAAAAATATGGACAAAAAAACACCACCTTTTCCTGGTATATTGGGTGTTATTGTTGGTGTTCAAAAAAGTAAAAGTAAAAAGGAACTCCCTAGCAATGATGTAAGGGCATTTATGTAAAACCCAATGATAATATCCTTAAAGATCAAAGATTGGCAATTGCTCCCAATCAGCAAGACTCCAAATTTTAGCACTTCTAGTTAGCAATGCACTGAAATTTTTAAGTAGAGCAATTTATCAAGAAAAAAAATTTAAGGATCCAAGTTAAAGAGAGAGAAAGCACATTAGAAATGGTTGTCAAGGGAGTTGACCACAGTCCTGTAACCTCCATTGTCTCACTCAGGGCTAGCCCTTAAGTTCTAAGGAGCCTTTCAGACCTGACCGACAACATCCTGCTTCCCTGTGGAAGCCTTCAGGGGCCCCAAGAACTGGCAGCTTGGAACATTGCCCCACCAGTCCCTTGCTGAGGGAGGTCTGCCTGAGGCACAGCCAGCAGTCAGGTACCCTGACCTCCAACGTCTGGCCTAAGGCTCCCCCTGCCTTCCGAAGAATCCATGCTGCCATCAGAATCATCCAGCCAACCCCAGGGAAAACCAGATGCCGGAAGAACAGCATTAGAACACAATCAACAAGACCCAGGTCAATTAGGCAACACCAGAACCCAGCTAGTCTTCATTAAACCCTGGATATCCTAATGAAATTAAAGCACAAGAAGATGATTTTAAATCCAATCTTATTAAGAGGATAGAGGCCTTTAAAGAGGAAATGAATAAATCTCTAAAAGAAAGACATTACCTCAGGAAAAAAGGGGGCTGGAAAATGGGTTTCCAAACAAATTCATCCAAGAAACAAGCTGGAGTACCCATTCTAATATCTAATAAAATAGACTTTCAACCAAAAGTAATCAAAGAGTTAGAGAAAGACACTTATACTCATCAAAAGAAAAATCTGCCAAGACGGCATCCCAATTCTGAACATCTATACACCAAATGAAAGGGCACCCACATTCATAAAAGAAACATTACTAAAACTTGAATCATACACTGATAGTGGGAGACTTCAACATCACACTCTCACCAATGGACAAGTCCTTGAGACAGAAACTAAACAATGAAATAATAAAGCTAACAGGTTATGATTCAAATGGACATAACAGATATCTATAAAACATTTTATCTCAGCACTTCATGGAACCTTCTCCAGAAATGACCATATAATCAGTCACAAAAACAACAAAACAAACAAACAAACAAAAAACCTCTCAACAGACACTGGAAGATTGAAATATACCCTTGGTAGATATCAGATCACTAGAGAATAACGTTGGCCTTCAACAACAACAGAAACAACAGAAAGCCTACATATTCATGGAAACTGAAATTTTCTCTACTCAATGAGTACTGGGTCGGGGAAGAAATAAAAAAATTAATAATTTTTAAAATTCAATGAAAATGAAGGCACAACATACCAGATGTATGGTACACAATGAAAACAGTCCTAACAAGAAAGCTCATGGGCTGGAAGGATGGCTCAGCAATTAAGAGCACCAACTGTTCTTCCAGAGGTCCTGAGTTCAATTCCCAGCAACCACAGGTGGCTTACAACCATCTGTAAGAGTTTCTGATGCTCTTTTCTGGTGTATCTGAAGACAGGGATGGTGTACTAATATACATAAAATAAATAAATAAATCTTTCTTTTTGAAAGAAAGAGAGAGAGAGAGAGAGAGAGAGAGAGAGAGAGAGAGAGAGAGAGAGAGAGAGAGAGAGAGAGAGAGAGAGAGAGAGAGAGAGAGAGAGAGAGAGAGAGAGAGAGAGAGGAAGGAAGGAAGGAAGGAAGGAAGGAAGGAAGGAAGGAAGGAAAGAAAGTTCACAGCACAAGTGCCTTCATAAAAAACTTGGAGAGCTCTCATACTAACAAATTAAAAGTACATCTGGAAACTCTAGAAGAAAAAGAAGCAACACATACAAGAGGAATAGTCTGCAGAAAATAATCAAACTCAAAGCTGAAATCAACCAGAAAAACACAAAGAAACAATGGAACTAAGAATTTGATAAAATCAGCAAGAGAGAGAAACCCTTAGCCAAACTAACTAAAAAGCAGAGAAAGTATCCAAATTAACAAAATCGAAAATAAAAAGGAGAGACCTAACAACAGACATTGCAGAAACTCAAAACATCATTAGGTCTTACTCCAAAAGCCTGTATGATACAAAATTGGAAAATCTAAATGAAACTGATGATTTTCTAGACAAATATCACTTCCCAAAGTTAAATCAAGATTAGGCAAACTATCTAAACAGTATTTCCCTAAGGAAATAAACATTTGGAAAGTATCCAAATTAACAAAATCGAAAATAAAAAGGAGAGACATAACAACAGACATTGCAGAAACTCAAAACATCATTAGGTCTTACTCCAAAAGCCTGTATGATACAAAATTGGAAAATCTAAATGAAATTGATGATTTTCTAGACAAATATCACTTCCCAAAGTTAAATCAAGATTAGGCAAACTATCTAAACTATCTAAACAGTATTTCCCTAAGGAAATAAACATTAACAGTTACCCACCCAAAAAGAACTCCAGGGCCAGATGATTTTAGCTCAGAATTCTACCAGACTTTAAAAGAAGAGCTAACACCAATACTCCTCAAATAATTCCACAAAATAGAAACAGAAGGAACATTGCCAAACACGTTATATGATGCCACAGTCACCCAGATACCTAGCCCACACAAAAACTCTACAAGAAAGAAAATTTCAGACCAATATCCCTTATGACTATTAATGCAAACATTCTCAACAAATATTCCCAAACCAAATCCAAGAACATAGCAAAGTTATCATATAACATGATCAAGTAGGCATTATGCCAGGGATATAGGGATGGTTCAATATATGAAAATCCATTGGTGTAATACACCATATAAACAAACTGAAAGGGGAAAAATCACATGATCATCTCATTAGATGCTGAAAAAAGCCTTTGACAAAATCCAACCTGCTTTCATGTTTAAAGTCTTGAAGAGATCAGGCACAATAAAGGCAACAAACAGCAAGACAGTACCCAACATCAAATTAAATGGAGATAATCTTGAAGCAATCGACTAAAATCCACTAAGTGGACTAAAAGTCCACTTTTTCCCTATGTCTTCAATATAGTACTTGATGTTCTAACTAGAGCAATAAAATAACAAAAGGAAACCAAGGGATATAAATTGGAAAGGAAAAAGAAAAAATATCTCTATTCACAGATCATATGATAGTACACATAAGGGACCCCAAAAGGTCTACCAGAGAACTCTTATAGCTGCTAAACACCTTTAACAAAGTGACTAGATACAAAATTAATTCAAAGAAATCAGTTGCCCTCCTTTATGCAAGCAATAAACAGACTGAGAAAGAAATTAGGAAGACAATACCCTTCACAGTAGCTACAAATAATATCAAATATACTGTTATAACTCTAACCAAGCAAGTAAAATATCTGTTTGACAAGATCTTCAACTCTCTGAAGAAAGAAATTAAGGAAGGTACCATAAAATGAAAGATGTTCCATACTCATGGATTGGAATGATTAACATAGTGAAAATAGCCGTCTTGCTAAGAGCAATCTACATATTCAATGCAATTCCCACCTAAATCCCAACACAATTCTTTACAGATCTTGAAATAACAATTTTCAACTTCATATGGAAAAAATAAAACAAAACAGAATAGCCAAAACAATCCTTAACAGTAAAAGAACATCTGGAGTATCACTCTCCCTAACCTCAAGCAACACTACAGAGCAATAGTAATGAAAACCGCATGGCAATGGTATAGAAAAAGACATATTGAACAATGGAATCCAATCAAAGACCCAGAAATAAACCTACACACTTGTGGACACTTGATTTTTGTCAAAGAAGCCAAACTATGCAATGGAAAAAGAATATCTTCAACAAATGATATTGGTCTAACTGGATGTCTACGTGTAGAATACAAAATACATCCATATTCACCACCCTGCATAAAGCTCAAGTCCAAGTGGATCAAGAACTCAACATGAAATGGGATATACTAAATCTAATAGAAGAGAAAGTGGGAAATAGCCTTAAACACATTGGTGCAAGAGACAGTTTCCTGAACAGAATGTCAATGACTCAGGCTCTAAGATCAACAATTGATAAAGGTGACCTTAAAAATCTGAAAAGCTTCTGTAAGTCAAAGGACACTGTCAATAGGACAAAATTGCAGTCTACAGATTGGGAAACGATCTTCTTCACTAATACTACATCTGACAGAAAGCAAATATCCAAAATATATAAAGAGCTCAAGAAATTAGACACCAAAAAAACAAATAAACCAATTTTAAAAATGGAGTACAGAGCTAAACAGAGAATTCTTGAAAGAGGAATCGTGAATAGCTAAGAAGAACTTATGTTCAGTATCCTTAATCATCAGGGAAACGCTAATCAAGATAACTGACATTCCACCTTACACCAACCAGAATGGCTAAGATCAAAACCTCAAGGGCCTGCACATGCTGTTAAAGTTGTGGAACAAAGGGAACACTCCTCAATTGATGGTTGGATTACAAACTTGTACAACCACTCTGAAAATCAATCTGGCAGTTTTTCAGAACATTAGGAACAGTTCTACACCAAGACACAGCTATACCACTCCTGAGCATGTACCCAAAAGAAGCTCCACCATCCGAGAAGAACACTTGCTCAGCTATGTTTGTAGTAACTTTCTTTGTAATAGCCAGAAACTGAAAACAACCTAGATGTCCCTCAAATGAAGAATGGATAAAGAAAAGTTGGTTCATTTACACCAAATATCAATCATGAAAAACTTCTGATAATGATGGAAGCTCTTAGCACTAGAACCCCATCTGGCTTGTATCAAGGCAGGCTAGTGCATGCTGCCAGGCTCTTTGGGTTCATATAAGCATCATTCAGCCTTGTTATGTCTGGAAGACATTGTTTCCTTGGTGCCACCATGCCCTCTGTCATGTACACTCTTACTGCCTCCTCTTCTGCATATTTTCCCAATCCCTGAGGGGAGGGGTTTAATGAAGGAATCCCATTAAGGAGTGTATGTTCCAAGGTCTTGCACTCTCAGAACATTGTCCAGTTGTAGGTCTCTGTGGTAGTACCCATCTCCCGCAAGAGGAAGCTTCTCTGATGATGGCTAAGCAAGGTATTGATCCATGGGAATAGCAAAATACCATTGGGAGTCACTTAGTTACTATGTTCCTGTACCAGAAATTTAATATAGTATATAGTTTTCCCCTAGGCACATGGCATATCCAGACTCAGGATCTGAGTCACCCAGTGTCAGGAAGCCATTCCATCTTATAGAGTGGGCATTAAATCCAATCAGAAGGTGGTTGGTTACTTATACAATGCTTGTGCATTACTGAATCAAGATATCATGCAGGCAGATCATCTTTGTAGATAGCAGGATTTGTGTCTGGGTTAATGATTACCTTCTCTTCTAGTATCCTGTATAGTAACTTTCAGTACTATGAACAGTAGTCATTATGGGTGAAGACTCTAGTTAGAACCAGGTTGATTTCTCCATGTCAATGAGCTATGTAAGTGTTGTCTTTGGCAACAGGACCTTGTCATCCATTTGTGGAGAGTGATCAATAGCCTTAGTAGTAGCCTAGGTCATTCAGTGCTACTCATGGGACCCTTTGGCCAAGAATTCAATTAGATATAAATTGTTCCTGGCACTGGAAGTTTCACTTAGTAGTGAAAGATGTCTACTTGAGGTTTTGTCTCTTCCATTATTTAGTGATTCCATTTAGATTTCTTTCATATACGTACATATTTTAAGAAGGTTCTACTCCAGTGTGTTTCTATATGACTCCTCAAATAACCCTTAGTGTGGGTTGTTCCTCCTTATATTCCCTCCTTTGCCCACCCTTCCTTTCTTCTCTGTGTTTAATTATACTGGTCCAGTCTATCCCTTGTCTCTTTATAACTATATAATTTATCTCCCTATCCTTGAGAGACCCTCCCTGCCCCACCTCTCTTACTCTATACTTAACCTTTGTAGCTACAGAGATTGTAGCATCCCAACTGAAGGCTTAAAAGATAACATCTATGTATAAGAGAATACACATAATATTTGTCTTTTCAGGAGACTATGTTACATCACTTGGAATAATTTTTTTCTAGCTCCATCCATTTAGATGTGAATATAATGTTTTCCTTTATATCAGCGAATAGTATTCAATTGTATACTATGTAAATGTATATTTTTTCATTATTCATTTGCCTGTTCCATTCATTCATGGATATCTAGTTCCATTATGAATATAACAGCAATGAACATGTATGACCAAGTGTCTCTGTAGAAGGAATTAGAATCTGTGCATGTCCAAGAGCAATATATTTGGGTTGTGGAGTAGATCTATTCCAAGATTCATGAGGAATCACCACACTGATGTCCATACTGGCTGTGCAAGTAAGTATATACTTCTAACAGCATTGAATAGGTTCTCCCCTTTCCCTTTATGCTTGCCAGCATAAGCTGTCATTTGTTTTATTGATTTTGGACATTCTTACTGGTGTAAGATGAAATCTCAAAGTAGTTTTGATTTATGTTTTCCTGATGACTAAAGATGTCGAAATTTTCTTTCTGTGTTTCTATGCCATTTACTTTTCATCTTTTGAGAAATCTCTGCTTACTTCTGTGGTCCAATTTTTAATAGAGTTATTTGTTTCCTTGATGTCCAGTTTTTTAAGCTCTTTATATATTTTACATTATTATATTATTAACTCTCTATTAGATGTATAATTGTTAATTTCTTTTTATATTTTATAGTCTGCTTCTTTGTGCAAATGATGGCATACTTTTCCATACTGAAGCTTTTTAGTTTCATGAGGTCACTTAGTGCATGCACTATGAAGGTCTTGTTCAGAAAGTCTTTCCTATGCCCATGAGTTCATATCTATTCTTTGCTTTCTCTTTAATTAGAATATGAGTGTCTGATCTTCTGTTTAGGTGATTGATATATCTAGGTTGAGTTTTTTCTAAGGTGATTAATATGGATTTACTATTATTCCTCTATATCCAGTTGGACCAGCATTACTTGTTAAAGATGCCACATTTTTCCAGTATTGTTTGTTTGTTTGTTTGTTTGTTGTTTTGGCTTCTTTGCCAATAATCAGGTGTCCATGGGTGGTTAGAGTTAAGTCTGTATCTTCAATTTGATTCTATAGGTCAGTGTGTTTATTTTTGTGCGAATACCATACTGGTTTTATTACTATAGCTCTGTAGTACCACTTGAGACCAGGGATGGTGATACCTCTAGCAGTTCTTTTGTTATTCAGGATTATTTTAGTTATCCAGGTGGTGGGGTGTGAGGTTCCAAAAGGCCACACCAGGTGCTCGCTGTAAGAACATGTTGCATATATTTAATGTATTCTGATATTGTCCCCAATTGTTCTATTTTGTACCCCTGCCATTTCTATCAATCTTCTGAACTAACCTCCTTACTTTTCTCTTCTTCCTTCTTTTCCCCTCTCTTCTTCCTCCACCCTTCTTTCTCTGCTACTTGCATATCAAATGTAGTTCTCAGCTACTTCTCCAGCACCATGCTTACCCACATGTTACCATTCTTCCTGCCATGATCATAATGGACAAATCCCCTAAAACTGTAAGCCAGCTACCAGTTAAATGCTTCCTTTTATAAGAGTTGCCTTGGTCACAATGTCTCTTCATGTAAATAGCACAATAACTAACACAATATCTTAAAGTTTTAATTATACAACTTTTTTATTTGCTTGGTTGGAGTTACTACAAGGTAATTGTTTTTGTTTGTTTGTTTGTATGTTTTTGCAGATACTGTAAAAAGTATTATTTCTTGTTTGGTTGGAGTCCCCAGCTTCTCCCCCCTCCCACATGATCCAGAAAATTTCATTTCCTCCCTTTCCCTTCAACCCCACCCTCTAGGAAAGTCTCAGAGCAGAAAAGACATATAAAAGCACAATCCCACATTCCTGACATTCCTGACAGGTGTCCCAAAGTCCTTCACCTGTAGTCATAAGCCACTGAAGCTCTCTCCCAAACCCCCACAGTCTACAAGATGCTCCCATGCCACAATCTGCCTTCACCTTCTTCTGATGTCTTCCCCTGGAATTGGTGAATTTACCCAGGAGCCCATTTCCAAATAAACCTGCCTTTTTTTCTTTTTTAATCTTTAATTCATCTGAACTGGTTTATTTCTTTGGCAGAGAAATCATCTTGGTGCAGAACCAGGGAGAAATTGAGTCCCCAGCAGGTGACCCTAGACTTTCTTGGCCAGATTTCTTTCTTAGTCCATGTATCATTTATAAGAAGGAAAGCTATGGTTTTGTGTGTGTGTAAATTTTGTATCCTGTTACTTTACTGTGGAAGTTTTCTAGTGGAGTCTTTTTGAGTCACTTTTGTATAAAATCCTATCATCTACAAATGGAGATACTTTTAACTACTTTCTTTCCTATTTGTGTCCCCTTAACCTCCTTCAGTTGTCTTATTACAATAGATAAGACTTCTAGTACTATATTGAATAGGTATGGGGAGAGTGAACATCCTTGTATTGTTCCTAAGTTTAGTGGAAATGCTTTGAGTTTTTCTCCATTTAGGATGACCGTGTCAACGAGCTTTCTGATTATTGTCTTTATCATGTTGAGGCATGTCCCCTGTATTTCTATTCTCTACAGGAATTTGATTATGGATGCATTTTAGCCTCTGTCAAAGGACTTTTATGGTTTTAATGAGATGATCATGTGGTTCCTCTTTCATTGAGCTTATGTGGTATATTGCGTTAATGTATTTACATAAGTTGAACCATCCCTGCATCTCTAGGATACAGTCAGTCTACTTGATCATAGTAGATATTCTTTTTGATTTGTTATTGGATTGAGAGCTGCTAAATATATTCTCATAATGGAAGTTTGTAATTTTCTTTCTTTGTTGAATCTTTGTGTGGTTTAGGTATTAGGGTAATAGTGACTTCATAAAAGGAATTAGAAAGTGTCCTTAAGTTTCTAATTTGTAGAATAATATCAGGAGTATTTGCATTAGTACTTTGAAGGGCAGGTTGAATTCTGCACTAAATTAATCTGCCACTGGGAATTTTTTGGTTGGGAAACTTTTAATAACTGCTTCCTTTTTCTTAGTTGTTAGGGGTCTCCTTAGCTTGCTTATTTAATCTTGCTTCAACTTTGGTAAGTCTGATAAGTCATATATATCAAGAAATCTACCCACTCTTTTAGGTTTTCCAGTTTAGTGAAGCACAGATTTTTTTAAGTATCTCCTTATAATTCACTGAATACTCTTAGTGTCTCTTGGGACGTCCACCTTTTGAGCTCTAGTTTTATTCATTTATGTCTCCTCTTTTAATTTGACTAAGGTTTTGTCAACCTTATTGATTTATCAAAGAACCAAGTCTTTCTTTCATTGATCCTTTCAATGGGTTTTGGTTTGCTTGCTTCTTTCTCACTAATTGATTTCAGCCATGAGTTTACTTCTTACAGTTACTCTTGTGTTTTATTTCTTCTTTTTGGTTTTAGGGCTTTCAAGTGAGCTATCAAATTGCTCTGAGAGTGCTTGACTTTTTCCTTTTATTGATTTTTTTTCATAAAATACATTTTGGTTATGGTTTCCCCTCTCTCAACTCCTCCAAGTTCCTCCCCACCTCCCTTCCCCTACAAATCCATACCCTTTCTATCTCTTGCTAAAAAGCAGTTACCCAACAAATAATAATAAAATAAAATAAAACAAACTGGAATAGGACTAAGTCAACAAACAGAATGAAGAGAACCAAAGAAAAGATAGGAGAAACATATACACATAGAAACACAAATTCACATACAGTAAAATTTCATGAAAACACAAAACCAGAAGCTACAATACATGAGCAAAAGATCTCTAAGGGGGAAAAGATGTCTGGCACAAAATTAATAGACAGAACATGCAAAAATGCCACTGAGTTCACTGAGCTTGTTAGGTCTTGGCCATCTATTGTTGGGCATGAGGCCTACCCATAAGAGATGTTTGAACTGGTAATAAGAACACATGCTCCACTATGTTCATAGCAGCCTTATTTATAATAGCCAGAGGCTGGAAAGAACCCAGATGTCCCTCAACAGAGGAATGGATACAGAAAATGTGGGACATTTACACAATGGAATACTACTCAGCTATTAAAAACAATGAATTTATGAAATTCCTCGGCAAATGGATGGATCTGGAGGATATCATCCTGAGTGAGGTAACCCAATCACAAAAGAACTCACATGATATGCACTCACTGATAAATGGATATTAGCCCAGAAACCTAGAATAACCAAGATACAATTTGTAAAACACATGAAACTCAAGAAGAACAAAGACCAAAATGTGGACACTCCGCCCCTTCTTAAAATTGGGAACAAAACTCCCTTGGAAGGGGTTACAAAGTTTGGAGCTGAGACTAAAGGATGGACCATACAGAAACTGCNCCACCCAGGGGTCCATCCCATAATCAGCCACCAAANNCAGACACTATTGCATATGCCAGCAAGATTTTGCTGAAAGGACCCTGATATAGCTGTNTCTTGTGAGGCTATGCCAGTGCCTGGCAAACACAGAAGTGGATGCTCACAGTCAGCTATTGGATGAAACACAGGGCCCCCAATAGAATAGCTAGAGAATGTACCCAAGGAGCTGAAGGGGTCTGCAACCCTATAGGTGGAACAACAATATGAACTAACCAGTACCCCCAGAACTCATGTCTCTAGCTGCATATGTAGCAGAAGATGGTCTAGTCACCCATCATTGGGAAGAGAGGCCCCTTGGGCTTGCAAACTTTATAAGCCCCAGTACAGGGGAACACCAGGACCAAGAAGGGGGAATGGGTGGGGAGGGGAGCAGGCAGGAGGGTATAGGGGACTTTGGGAATAGCATTTGAAATTTAAATGAAGTAAATACCTAATAAAAATTGAAAAAAATAAAAATAAAAAAAATTTTAAAAAGAGTAATTAGTTTCTCCAGTGAGACTTCCTTGGAGAAAACTAACTTTTCATTTATAAGAGGTTATCAGTTGGAGAAAGCTTCAGTGTTAAGGATCAGAGCAAGTGTCTACTTCCCCTCTCAGTCTTAGGAACCCATCTAGTGCAGCCCCAGGAAGCCCCAGTTCATCCTGCCACAGTTTCTGTAAGGTCATATAAAATTGCTCCAGTTTTTGTCTGTTTGTTTGTTGGTTGGTTCATTTTTTGTTTTCTTATGCAGGCGCTTGATACTATGAACTTGCTTCTTAGTATTGGCTTCATTGTATCACATAAGTTTGGGTTATTGTATTTTCATTTAAATTAATTTGAAAAAGGTTTTGATTTCCTTCTCAATTTCTGCATTCCCTATTTCTATTCAGTTGGGATTTGTTAACTTTCCATGAGTTTCCAAGCTTTCAGTTGTCTCTGTCATTTATGTCTAACTTTAATCCATGGTGATCAGGTAAGGTACTGGTGTTATTTCAATTTTCTTATTTCTGTTGAGACTTGCTTTTTGTCTAATTCTGTGATGAACTTTAGGGAAAGTTCCACGAGCTTCTGAGAAGAAGACATATTTTTTCATATTTGGGTGAAATGCTTTGTAAATACCTGCAAGGACCATTTGATTTATGACATCCTTCAGCTCATTAGCTTTCTGTTCAGTTTTTGTCTAGATGACCTGTCTTTGGTGAGAGTGAGGTATTGAAGTCTCCCACTACCAGTGTGCATAAGTCAATGTGTGATTTTTATCTGTAGTAGTGTATCTTTCCCAAACTTGGGTGTTCATATGTTTCGTGTATAATGTTTAGAATTACAACATTGTCCAGATAGATTTTTTTTTTTTTACTTTGCTGAGTATGTAATGTCTTTCCCTATTTCTTCAGGTTAGTTTTGGTTTGAAGTCTATTTTGGCAGATATAAAAATGTCTATACCAGCTTCCTCATTGGGTTCATTTGTTTAGAATATCTGTTTCAGTCCTTTTAACCTGTGGTGATGTCTCTCCTTGAGAGTATAACATGTTCCTTGGATTCAGCAGAAATATGGATCCTGTTTTCAATCAAACCTGTTCTTTGTCACTTAATTGAGGAAATAAGGCCATTAATACTGTTAGTTATCAGTATTTGTAGCAGCATTTATTAATTCCTATTGTTTTTGTTGTTATACTATGGGTTTTATTTTCTTTTGATTTACTATTTTAGGATTATTTATTTCTTGTGTATTCTTGAATATAGTTAACCTCTTCAGACTGAAGTTTCCAGTTAGTGCCTTCTGTAATGCTGGGTTTCTGGATAGATACTGCTTAAATATTGTTTTATTGTAGAATATTTCTCTTTCCTTGAATAATGTGATTGATAGTCAGGGCTGGCATTTGTGACCTCTTGGAGTTTATAGAACAGGACCTTCTGGGTTTTAGTCTCCACTGAGGAATCAGATGCTTTTGAATGGGGCTGTCTTTATGCATTACTTGATCTTTTTCCAAATAGCCTTTAATATTTTTCTTTGTTCTTACATTTATTATTTTTATTCCTATGTGTCATAGGAAATTCCTTTTCTTTTCTTTCTTTCTTTTTTTTGTTTTTTGTTCTGTTTTGTTTTGTTTTTTGAGACAGGGTTTCTCTATATATAGCCATGGCTGTCCTGGAACTCACTTTGTAGACCAGGCTGGCCTCGAACTCAGAAATCTGCCTGCCTCTACCTCCCAAGTGCTAGGATTAAAGGCATGCGCCACCACCACCCAGCCGGAATTCCTTTTCTTATTATGTCTATTTGGTGTTCAGTACGCTTCTTATGCCCTTCTAGGTACCTCTTTGTTTAGGATTGGAAATATTTCCTCCATACATTTTTTTAAAAATATCTTCTCTGCCTTTATTCTAGTTATTTTTTCTCCTTCCTCTATTTCGATTACTTATTGATGTTTTCATGATGTCTCAGATTTTCTGGATGTTTGATACTTGTTTTTTGCTTTTGTTTTTGTTTTGTTTGTTTGTTTGTTTTTAGATTTCACGTTGTCTCTAACTGGATTATCCATTTCCTCTACTTGTCTTCGATGCCAGAGACTGTCTCTTCCATGTTCCGTGTCTTATACTGTATTGATGAGGCTTACCACTGAGGGTTTTGCTTGATATACTAAATTTTTCATTTTCAGTTCTATTTTAGTTTGGGTTTTCTGTAGTGGCTCTATTTCTACTTTCTAGTCTTGAATTGCTTTTCATTCTCCTGTTAGTATTCTCACAGTCTCATTATTTATTTCTTCTTTAAGGTCCCGAAAGTGTCATAATTGCTATTTTAAAGTCCTTATCTTGTGCTTCAGCTATATGGTACTTCTCAGGACCTTATGTAGTAGGGTTACTCGGTTCTGGTGAAGGCACAGTTGTATGCTAGTGTCTACACATCTAGTGTTGTGATGGTTGATCTGATTCTAGTTGGCAATGTCTGGTCTTGTCTTTGTTAGATTGGCATTCCTTTCCTTGGTTTCTGTTGCCTCTTCTAGCTCTTAAGAAATTGTGGTAGCTACGGGTTACTTGGTAGAGAGAGCTTCTGCAGGTTATGTGAACTGGGGGAGAAACTAAATGGCGTGTTGTGGAAGAGTTAAGGGTATCTTATCCACATGAAAAGGCAGGATATTCAGCAAGTTAGAGGTACAGTAGGGAAAAGAATCTACAAGAAGATTGCAGTAAGGCAAAGAATAATTTAAAGAGACAGGGATGCAAGGCCTAGAGAATCCTGAGTCTGAACCAAGAGTTGGAGTCTCCACTGAGTGGAGTGGAGGTGGGAGAAGATGTACCTGTAAGCGGATAATGTTACCAGGCTGAGGTGAGAATAGAGTGATCATAATGGAAGATAGGAAGCTGAGTCCCTACCAAGTATGGCCAATGAATGTCTCCAGAAAAAGTGTTCTGGGTACCTGGGACTGACACAAAGGAACAGAGATGCACTAGAAGCTGGTGCTGAGAGAGTCTATAGGAAGGACGAAGTCTGGGTTGACATCAAGTTTTGATGGAGTCCACAGGGAATGGGGGTACAATAAGAGGGTAGTCCCCTACAGGTCTTAGAAGAAACTGGGATACTAAAATGGAGAACAGGAAGGAAAGTGAAATTGGCCATCTGACTCCCAGCCTGTTGTGGCTAAGACTTTATTTTTCAAATATTTAAACTCACCAAAAATACAAGAAAAAAAAATCTCTTGATTGATATTAAACATATGAAAAGATAGTTTATAATGATTATAATGCTCCCAAATACTTCAGTGATTCTTGTAAAAAAAAATAGTCTAAATAAACAGGTTATAGTAAACAAAACTCTGAGAATTATAGCAAGGTGAATGTCCTAGGAATATGGAAATATTTAAAAGACCTATCCTATTCTGACTATGATTTTATTTTTTTCACCAGATATAATGCAAGCTTATATATCTACACAGAAATGATGAAGTCCTTGTGAACTTGTGATAATGTTTGGCTCATTCCAAGTTTTACTTTAACTTCTGGTATTTCTAACTGCAATTTAATTACATGGCATTAGTTGCCCCTGCTTCATATTTTCTACTTTCTGGATTCTGGTCATAGTATACCTAGCCATGACCTGATAACTTGACAAAAGGTAAAAAGTAGAATAAGAACAACAACTTTTGTCGTCATTAGTTAATGATTTACCTTAACTTTGAACCTTATCTAAAGAGGTAGAATAACATAATGACAGTCAATAATATAGAAACAAAAACTATTAAACATAAAGTATTTCTTTCTAGCTATTGTTTCTTCCCATGTGGCGGATTTACTTGTAAATCTGCTAGAACAAAAACAGTCATGAATTTAATTGATCATCTACAAGATTTATGGTGTTTAATAGGAAGAGCACAACTGACCAGCTGAAATCATTCCAAAGCTCCCACCAGCTGTATCATTTCATTAGTTGGCTTTTAACTATACTTTATGACTTACAGTAAAGTTGTCTTCATGTCCATCCTGAAACCGAGTCCCATCTCTTCCATAAAGATATATAGGTGCTGAACTCCTACAGTGTCCATATAACACAATATAAATCTGGGAGCTGGTTCCTGCATTTGGAAAGTCACTTGTGTTTATTGAAACTTTCCAGTTTCCACCTGCAGAAGCACAAATAACACACGATGTCATTGCAAGCCATTATAAAGACAGGGTTCAAGGCAGATAAAAATTACCTCTTTTCAACTCATCTTGAAAAGTGTCATAACACTGGGTTTTAAATTTGGTTCTAAAAATTCTCAGGATAATTGTCCAAACTAATTGTGATTAAAAATATTTCACAGAGTAAATTTCAGAATAAGGATAGAGAGTATTAATTTCTTGTTGTTGATCATGCGTGAACCCTGAGTCACTATAATACTTCCATGAAACTTCCAGTATTTTGATAAAATATGTATGTCCAGAATTAAATATTTTTATATATGTACTCTCTTAAGTAGTCAGAAAGAATTTGAGACATATTGCACCCATTATTTTAACTGTCCAGAATAACAGATAACACTGAGCCCCACAACAAAGAAAACACTGTTCTTTCTTTTGCATGCAAAAGTGATGCTATAAAATAAATGACTCATATACAATAAATGTCACAGTATCTTACTACAGTTTCATTTTAATTTTGCCAGGTGTTTTGGAGCTTAAACATCTGAAATGTAACCAACATATTAATCAGTGAGAAATTAGAGAGCACACTTACAATTTTACAAAACAAAAATAATAAATTCAGAAACAGAGATTCAAATAAGATTCTGTTCATTAAACTGTAAATTTTTTGTTCCGAATTTGAAGTAAAATATATTTTACATTCAATAGTTATAATAAATAATCAAATCCTAAATTTAAATTCTAATAATATGCCAAATAAATGCTATATTTGTGAAACTCTACCTTAAAACTCAAATTTTTACTTTACTTGTCCAACACAGGTTAAAAAGCCACACTAGTCTACTATATCATCTTGGTGATGTTCCTTTTGTTAAAAATAATTTCTTTTATTAGTAGATGATAACAATAGCAGAAATAGTTAAATGTCAAGAAATTAGAGCTGGAGGACTTTAGCTGTTGCTGGTAGATTGCAAGGATATTGGTGCTTGAGGGAATAAAGTATAACTGTGTTTTCAACCACTACCACCATAGAAATGCAAGAAGTCTCACAGAGAATTGACTGCTAGATGTGCATGGGCCAAATCAATAGGGAAAGAAATTACATTTCCAACAACTAAGATGCAAAAGGTTAAAACATATAAAAACAGACATTTTAAAAATAATGAAATGTGCTGTTTACTAAAGATAGCTGTACCTCCATAAATCATTGAGATATTGCTAGGTATCCAGTGTCTATGGAGGAGGAATTAGGACACACAAAATTTCTTCATTCTTAATTTTCTTGTGGTCTACATAAAAATACATACCAAAAAGGGAAAAGTAATGTAAAACTTTTTTTATTATAAGATAGTGGTAAGGCAAGACCAATCACACACAAGCTAACTAAATAAAAACTAAAGAGAACAACAAAGAAGCCACAGGAGGCATGCAACCCACATTAATAAAAAAAAAAAGAAAAAAATGATATCTATTATCTTTACAGACTGTACACTCAATGATGAGCAAACAGAAGGCTTGAAGTATCCAAGGTATGTATAACCTATCTTTTCCATAAGGAAGGGAGAAAGAATGGAATGTAAGCTAAAAATTAGAAATATGCTTCCATATTCATATAACTCATAGGGTCCAAAGATAGTCTGTTGAAAAGGTGAATAAGTAGATTAGAATAAAGCAGAATGCAGGTGTGGGTAGATACCTTGATAAAATCCTAAAACATTTCTATACGAAATTAATAAAAATCCTAATTCTATCTTTAGAAAATATACACCAAAAAGAAAATATACACCTATAGTATATACATCTATAATATAAAACTTGTATTAAAAAAGAGGACCAAAAGCTTCCATTCATTAAAAACAACATCAATTCTACACAACCTTTCAGAATAGTATCAAAATCATTATATAAGCATACTATTCTGATATCAAAACTAGAAGAGAAAGTATTATTAGAATATCAAATATAGCAAAATATATGCAAAAGTATCATAACAAAAATGATTGCTTATGAAATATGAAATTCATACTGGCTCTACAAAAATAAAAAAACTACACAGGAATATTAGGAAGAAGCTTAACCTTCAAGTGTATGCCAGGAATAAAATTTTTTAATTTTCTGAAATTGATCAATATAGTTCATCACATGAACAGAATAAAAGAATACATAAATTTTTACCCTGCTTCACTTCTCATTTGTAATATGTAAGTTAAAGCCACAGGGAGGTACAACAGTGCTGTAAGCAGCAGGAACAGCAGGGCAGGAAAAGCAACCTAGAATGGAGGAGAAGCTGGATATGTCAACATGGTGCAAAAGGAAACAATTCCATAACTTAGAAACAGTTCTACAGTTTGTTACAGGGTCAAACAAATATAAAATATATCCATGAAGTTCTGGTGACTTCCCTAAAATAATAGATTGTACTTTTCCATAAATTTTCCTAACCGTTTTGTTCACAAAGGCCAAAGTTTGGGGTGAATCATATCAACAGTTACTAAATAGCAAATTGAATCTTCAACGAAAAATATGTTTGGTTCCTTATTCCCGCTACTTGTAAGAATGACTTTATTTGGAAACAGGAAAACTGCAAATACAATTGAAATGTAAATCCAAATAAATTCATACTCAAACATCCCAGAAATTTGGAAGACAAGGAGCTGCTTTTATGCGAATCAGTTAAAGAGAAGAATTGGCTTAAGAACAGATTCCATTCCAATATTGGAAGGCTTCTGCGTCAGTTCTATCTCTATCTCTTCAAGTCCTATGTCTAATATGTGTGATGTCTTCAACAATATGGTGTTACTTCCAAGTTCTGGGAAGCAACCAAGGGCAAGGAGAATAGCCTAGTATTGTTTTGGAAATGGTTTAGACACCACTGTCAACTCAAAGGCAAGTTTCCCCACTTTCAGAGGCTGGACCACCTACACTCCCACCAGCAGGCAACCGGTCTTCACCTTTCCTCACATGACGCCAACCATTTGTTATCCTTCATGCTTTTTCACCTTAATCATTCTTACTGGAATAATATAAAATCTCAAAGTAATTATAATTTGCATTTCCATTATAACTAAGGATGTTAAGTCTTTGAATGTTTCTCAGCCATCTGTATTTCATCTTTTCATAACTCTGTTTACTTCGATGTTCATTTTTAGTGGGCTGTTTGTTTTCTTGATGTTTAGGGTTTTTTGGGGGGTTCCTTATATATTCTAGATCCAAATGCTCTCTCAGATGCATAGCTAATAAAGACCATTTATTATTCTTTTGGTTCCCTCTTCACTTGAATGATTTGCTTTTTTAATAGAAGCTTTTGAGTTTCCTGTTATCCCATTTATTAATTGTTGGTCTTAATTCCATTGTTATCAGGGTCTTGTTCATAAAGCTCTTCCCTACTTTCTTTTCTATCAAATTTAGGGGGTTGGATCTTATACTGAGGTTCTTGACCCATTTGGAGTTGATTGCATAAGGTGAGAGACATGTATACTTTTATTACTACTTCTATACATTCATATACATACAGTCATCCAGTTGGACAAGCACATTTTATTATAGATGATGTCTTTTCTCCTATGTGTTTTGCACACTGCTTTGTCAAAATTCAATAATGTAGGCTGCTGTGATAACACAGTAGGTAAAGCACATTCTGCCAAGCCTAATGAACTGATTTTGATGCCCAAAACCCAAATGGTAGGAGAGAACCGAATCACACAAGTTGTTCTCTGACCTCCCTACATAGGCCATGGTATAGAAACACACACACACACACACACACACACACACACACACACACACACACACACCACTGCATAAATAAAATGTAATTTTAAAAATAATCAGATGGGTACAGGGTATAAACTTTATATTCCTGTACTTCTGTAATATATCTTGAAATGTGGGTGTTATTAGCTCCACCACCTTTTTTTATATTTAAAGATGATTGTAGCTGTCCTGGATCTTTTGTTTATTTATATGAAATTTAAGACTATTTTGTCAATTCTTTTGTTGTTGTTGTTTTTGTTTTTGTTTTTCAAGACAGGATTTCTCTGTGTAGCCCTGGCTGTCCTGGAACTCACTCTGTAGACCAGGCTGGCCACGAACTCAGAAATCCACCTGTTTCTGCCTCCCAAGTGCTAGGATTAAAGGCACGTGCCACCACTGCCCAGCTATTTTGTCAATTCTTATAAAGAACTGTATTGAAATTTTGATACATATTGCTTATAATCTGCATATTGCTTTTGATAGCATTTTCACATTAACCCATTAATTCCATCTTCTAGTATCTTTTTTTATTTAATGTCTTAAAGTTTTCATTGTACAAATCATTATTTCTCTAATTAGATTTATTCCGAGATTTTTGAGACTACGATTAATTAGGAATTGTTTCCTTGATTACTTTCTCAGTGTGTTTGTCATTTTTTTATCTAGGAAAGTTACTGGGTTCTATGAGTTGTTTTGTGTCCAGTTACTTTGCAGTGTGTTTATTGGTTGTACAGGTTTCCTGATGGAGTCGTTAGGGTTTTTTATGTCTGTAATAATATGACATAAATAATTGTAATTGGGCTTCTTCCTTTCTAATGTGTAGCACATTTATCTGTGTCACTTGTCTTATTGCAATAAGGAAGATTTCAAGAAACTATGTTGAGGAGGTGTGAGGAGACTGGTTATACTCGTCATGTTTCTGATTTTAGTGTAAATACCTTGAGTTTTCTCTCTGTTTGGTATAATGTTGGCTGTAGGCTTCCTGCCCCTATGTATATGAAAGTAGCCTCTCACAGAGATACACCTGCGTTTGCTTCCTGAGTACAGGAATTAAAGGTATGAACACTATGCCCAGATATTTGGGAAATTTTTAATTACTTCTTCTACATATTAAAGTGTTATGGGTCTATTTAAATTATATACTTCCTCTAGCTCCTTCATTGGGGACCTTGTGCTCCATCCTTGTGAGCATCCTTGTGACCATCCACTTCTGTATTTGCCAGACACTGGCAGAGCACCTCAGGAGACAGCTATATCAGGCTCCTGTCAGCAAGCTCTTGTTGGCATCTGCCATAGTGTCTGGGTTTGGTGGTTGTTTATGGGATGGATCCTCAAGTGGGGCAGTCTCTGGATGGTCCTTCCTTCAGACTCTGCTTTGAATTTTGTCTCTGTAACTCCTTCCATAGGTATTTTATTCTCCCTTCTTAGAAGGATTCTGAGCTTCTGGGCTAATATCCACTTATCAGTAAGAGAGGCCCTAGGTCCTGTGAAGGTTCTATGCCCCAGTATAGGGGAATGCCAGGACCAGGAATGGGAGTGGGTGGGTTGGGGAGCAGGGGGAAGAAAAGAGGGGATAGAGGATTTTCGGAGGGGAAAATAGAAAAGGGGATAACATTTGAAATGTAAATAAAGAAAATATCTAATAAAAATATAAAAAATAAATTATATACTTCACCTTGATTTAGCATTAGTAAATTGTTTATATCTAGAGAATTTTGTATATCTAGAGATCCTTTTTTTCCTTAGATTTTCACATTTGTTGGTATATAGATTTATTTTTTTTTTAAGATTTATTTATTTATTCTATTTAACTACACTGTAGCTGTCTTCAGACACTCCAGAAGAGGGTATCAGATCTTGTAACGGATGGTTACGAGCCACCATGTGGTTGCTGGGATTTGAACTCCGGACCTTCGGAAGAGCAGTCGGGTGCTCTTACCAACTGAGCCATCTCACCAGCCCCGGTATATAGATTTTTTAACTTCTTCTTATAAATCTCAGTTTCCTCACTATCTGTTGTAATGTCTCCTTTTGATTCTAACTTTATTAATCTGGGTACTCTTTAAATTTGCCTACTTGTCAATTTTCTTAGTAGTCAATGAACCAACTCCATTACATTGGTGGTATGTGGGGTTCTGTTTGTTTGTTTGTTTTGTCATTCTTAGTTCATTAATTACATCCCTGATTCTGATTATCTCTTCCGGTCTACTTGAGGAGGGGTGTTATTTGTTCTGATTTTTCTAAAGCCTCTATGTGGATGATTAAGTTACTAATTTTACATCCTTTGATATTTATATATGTATCTAGTGCTATAAACTCTTCCTCGTAATGCTGTCTTCATTTGTCTCATAGATTTTAGTATGGTGTATTTTCTTTTTCACTCAATTCTAGATAATCTCTAAGTTCCCCTTGATTTTCTTTATTTTCCTAGCTATTCAGTGGTGTATTGTTTAGTTTCCATTTTTTGTGTGCTTTCTAAGGTTTCTATTGATGACCATATCCATCACCATGGTTTTACACCATGGTGGACAGATAGAATGCAGAACAGAAATTTACTTTTCCTATATTGAAACATGCCATATGTCCTAATATGTGGCCTATTTTGAAGAAATTCCAAGGGCTGCTGATATAATGTTCTGTAAAACTTTATCATGAGATTTAAGATATCCATGAACTCTAGAGTTTCAGATTTTGGTGAGAATGGGGTGTGGAAAGCACCCATCATCACTCTTCTGTGGTCAATCTCTGGCTTTAAATTCAATAGTTTTTCTATTATGAATGAGTGTAAACCTGTATATAGCATATATATTTAGGATTTTAATATACTGTTAGTAGCTTTTCTTTTCAGTATTTATAAAATGCCCCCTCTTATCTTTTCTAATTTTCAATTGGCACATATAAGAATAGCTATGTATGCTTCTTTCTTAGATCTATTTGATTGAAATATCTTCTTACTTCAAGGTAGTATCTGTCACTAAATGAAGTGTGGTTCTTAGGATTCAATCATTTAGTCTGTTTTTCTTCATTGGTTAAAACCATTAATATTAAAAGCTGTTGTTGAACAGTATGTATTAATTTCTGTCATTTTATTGCTTTTGTGTTGTTTTATTAGAACTTTTGATTCAACATTCAGTAGTTATATATTGCTTCCTGTGGATTCACAGGAATGTTTATTCTCCTCAGGTCTAGTTTTTCCTTTCAATATCCTTTGTAGTGGGGTGTCAGTGGCCATAAAATCCATAAATCTGTTTTTATTACAAAAATCTTCCTTCTTTTGTGTATTACAACTAAGAGTTTGCTGAGTGTAATAGTCTGGACTGGCATCTGTGGTTTTCTTAATGTGTAGAACATTATTTCAAGCTGTTCTGGCTTTTGGAGATAAATCTACAAATTTTTTTAGATAAATATTTTGTAAAAAAAAAAATCAGCTGTTATTTGAATGGGCCTGCTTTTATTTATTTATTTTTTCTTCTTGCAGCTTTCAATATCCTTTCTCTGTTTTGTAAACTTAGTACTCATACTACTGATTTTTGTTTTGTATTTTTTTTTTATTCTTATGTTTTTGTATTCTTTTATGGGTCTAGTTGTTGTTCTATATGCCTTTTGTACTTTGATAGGCAGCTCTTTCTTTAGATTAGGGTGTTTTACTTCTATGGTTTTGTTGAAAATTTTTCTATGCCTTTGATATGGGTCTCTATTCTGTACCTACTTTATAGTTTTAACTTTTATAATTTCCAAGATATCGTTCTTTGGTTTTCTTGTATTCAACATTTTTCTTTTGGCATAGTAATCAGGTCTATATAACTTGATAGTCTTTCTTCCACCTCATACAATCTACTGGTGAAATTTTTTTCTAACTTATTTTGAATTTCTAAAGTTTGCATTTTGCGTCTTATTTCATTTTGGATTTTCTTTGGGGATTCCATCTCTATTACATTCCATGTTCGTAAAACTTGCATTTTTTTCATTATTTCATTCAACTGTTTATATTTTGTGGTCTTCATGCCAACATTTCCTCATGTACTCTTTGAGTACCTTGATAATGCTTATTACTGTTACCTTGAGATCACTGTCTTGTACATCATCTAAATCAATTACTTTCTTTAAAAAACATTACTGTAAGATTTTGGCAGTGATTTATTGTCTTGATTACTTATGTTTATGTTTTTCAAAAGAACAAAGGCATCTGGAGTTAGGTCATTGGTAGTGTTTCTTGGTGTGGAAATTTCTCTGCTTTGTCAAGGAGTTGCTTGAAACTCGGTTTTCTGGTGCCTCAACTTCTCAGGCTATAGAATAGCTATATGACAATTAGGGTTCAATCACTGGGCAAGTCAGTGCTAATTTCAAATAGGATACTAGTAGAAGCCATAGCTCAGCTTGAGCCAAGTGAAGCTTCTAAGCCTAAGAGCAGACCTTCTGCAATGCTAGAATATTCTCACAACTAATTTTCAGGATACTGTGAAATATTTAGGACTTCTTTTCAGGTCAAGGGAATTTGTGGAGTAGGTACTACAAGTGTAGGAGGGCAGAAAAGAAAGTGGAAGCCAGGCACATGGTTCTCAGGCAGGTCATTGGGGCCAGTAACATTTTCAGCATGTCAATGGGTCCTATCTAGAAAAGGGTCATCTAAGATCACAAGGATGGACAAAATAAACAATAAAGTCAACATTCCTGCCTAAAAATAGACACCAAGGGCATACATCAAGGATGAGTGGAACTGACTGTGTGAATCTGAGGTCCCTATATGTACATGGGACATAGATAAGGTAAAGAAGGCAGGAAGGAAATATGTGATCCTCAGATAGGTTATTGGGGTCGCTTCTCATATAAAAAATTCTTTACAATCACATGCAGCCATTCTTCCTAGGATAAGCAATATTGAAAAATATTTATACCAGAAAATGTTTCTAACCTTCAAACAATGCTAACCTGGAAAGACATTAACCATTTGTAGAAATTAAAATGCTAGAAACTTTTAATACCACACTAAACTGTTTATCACTACTCATAAAATGCCTTGGCTTTTCTGTACTTTTAATGGTTTCACTTTGAAGGGTTAAGAAGAAAAGAATTTGTTCTGAGATTGAGGCTTTAAAACTTTTTTTTCAGATGTTAAACATTGTTTTAGTTTGTTCACTTGTAAATTGGTTTTGATGAAAGCTAAAGAGAATAGGTAGAGTGCCTGGTACATAATTGGCATTCAACAAAGGAAGGTTATTACAACTATAATTGCTCTATATGTGCATGCATCTCAACAAAGTCTATATGACCCACAGAGGACAAAACTGCTTTTTGCAAGGCAAAAGGAAAAAAATCATAAAAATTAAAGACCTTGTAGCCCTCTAAAACTTAAAACTATTTAACAAAATATTGATTTTAGTATTTAATTACTCTCATACACAAAGGCAGGATGGAAATATTGAGTAATTAATCTATTTGAATTTTATATTAAGACTATTATCACTAGGATATAGCAGGTTATTTAGCAAGCATAATGCCCTAGGTTCAAGCTCTAAAACCAACCAATCAACAAACACAAAACAGGCAAAAAAGACTGGTAACTTTATAAACAAAATTATTACCAAACTTAATCTTTAGAAGCATAAGTATGCCTGTCAGCATATCTGAATGTTTGTAATTCATTTCCATAACCAAAAAAGAAATGATTATGGGTTCTATGCTCATCCCTAAACTTCACATTTATTTTATCACCTCCAGGGCTCCAAAGGTCTCTCTGCTAAAACGACTTTAGAGCATGAAGACTGAGAAAATCTTCAAAAGTCTAGCAAACACATCATTATGGTAATCATAAATGCTAAAGGACATGGAATCTATGTAAGAAAGAGCCAATTAACAGTCAGACAAGCATGAAGGAAGGATTCAGGAGTCCTTCCCTGGGTGCTGAATTATTTCATATAGATAGAAAGAGGGAGTGAAAGTAAAATGGGGCAAAATTTTTAGTTGTGTCTCCACTGGTAAAACTACCAGGCTTCAATGCTGGTACTAAGTTAGTATTCACATAAATAGCCCTACTTAAAACAAATAGGTCAAAGAACAAAAATGAAAGTTATAAATCTTGGAAAGGGACAAATAACAAGGAAGGGGAGCTACTGGGAGAAGGTAAGAGAGTGGAGAGACATAAACGTAGCAGCTAGAATGCATGATGCAAATTATGAAATTGTAGAAGAACTAACTTTGCTTTTAAAAAAGAAAACACTAAGTATTTTCAATATTAAGAGGCTGACTTTGGAAAAAGTTCCATGAAGTGCTAAGAAAAAGGTATATACTTTTATGTTTGGGTGAGATGTTCTGTAATTATCTGTGAAGTCTATTTGATTCATAACATCTGTTATGTCCAGTGTTTTTCTGTTTAGTGTTTGTCTGCATGACTTGTTTGTTGGTGAGAAGAGGTATTAAAGTCTCTCATCATCAGTGTGTCAAGGCTAATATGTGATTTAAGGTGTAGTAGTATTTCCTTTACAAAAGTAGGTATGCTTCTGTTTTGATCATAGGTGTTAAGAATCAAACTGTGGATTTTTCCTTTCATGAGTATGAAGTCTCCTTTCCTATCTCTTTTGATTAGTTTTTTTAAAAGCATATATTCCTAGTTATTAAAATAGCTACACCAACTTGCTTCTTAAGTTCATTTTTTAATATTATTATCCAACTTTTATCCTGACACAATGTCTATCCTTTATGTTGAGTGTGTTTTCTGTATGCAGCAGAAGGATAGACCATATTTTCACATCCACTCTGTTAGTCTTTGTCTTTTTGTTGGACAACTGAGATCATTAAGAATGAGAGATATTAATGACAATGATTGTTGATGTCATTATTTTGTTGATGGTGGTGTAGGTGGTAGTGGTAGTGGTAGTAGTGATGGTGGATGTGGGGTGTGTGTGTGTGTATGTGTGTGTGTGTTTCCTTCTTTTAGTTTTGCTGATGTAAGTTTATTTATTTCTTGTGTTTCCATGGGTGTAGTTGACCTCCTTCAGTTGGAGTTTTCCTCCTAGCACCTTCTGTAGGGCTAGTTTTATAGATACATATTGTTTATATTTAACTGACAACAAACTCTACACAAAGCAAGTGTCAGCAGATATAAGAAAATAGAAATAACTCTGTGCCTCCTATCAGACCACCAAAGATTAAAGTTGGATATAGCAATAACAAACAGAAACAACAGAAAGCTTACAAACTTATAGAAACTGAACAACTCTCTACTCAATGACTATTGGGTAGAGACAGAAATAAAGAAATTAAGGACTTCCTGTAATGTACTGAAAACAATTACACAACATACCTAAACTTTCAAGACCCAATGAAAGTTGTACTAAGAGGAAAGTTCATAACTTTCATAAAGTTCATAAAGTATATAGATAGAGAAATTGGAGAGATCTTATACAAGCAACTTAACAACACACCACAAATCTCTAGAACAAAAATATCTAAGCACATCTAAGAGAATAGATGGCAAGAAATAATCAAATGAAGAGGTGCTGTACTGGCTGAGTTTGTGTGTCAACTTGACACAGACTGGAGTTATCACAGAGAAAGGAACTACAATTGAGGAAATGCCTCCATGAGATCCAGCTATAAGGCATTTTCTCAATTAGTGATCAAGGGGGAAAGGCCCCTTGTGGGTGGGACCATCTCTGGGCTCTATAAGAGAGCAGGCTGAGCAAGCCAGGGGAAGCAAGCCAGTAAGTAACATCCTTCCATGGCCTCTGCATCAGCTCCTGCTTCCTGACCTGCTTGAGTTCCAGTCCTGCATCCTTTGGTGATCAACAGCAATGTGAAAGTGTAAGCTGAATAAACCCTTTCCTCCCCAACTGCTTCCTGGTCATGATGTTTGTGCAGGAATAGAAACCCTGACTAAGACAGGTGCAGAGATCAATAATTAGAAACAAAGAGAACAATACAAAAAATAGACCTATAACCCCTAGTGAAATAGGAACAGTCATTAAAAGTCTACCAACCAAAAAAAATCCCAGGGCCAGATGGTTTTAGCACAGAATTCTACAAGACATTCAAAGATGAGTTAACAATAGTACTCCTCAAATTATTCCTGAAATTAGTAACAGAAGGAACATTGCAAATTTATTTAATGAGGCCACTATTACCCTTATACTCCAACCACATAAAGACTCAACAAAAAAGAGAAATACAATATTCTCGTATGAACGTTGATGCAAAAAACCTCATTAAAATACTAGCAAGCTAAATCCAAGAGCATATCATAAAGATCACCTACTATGATCAAATAAACTTCATCCTAGGGATGCAGGTATGGTTAAATAATAAAAATAAGTAAATGTAATCCACATATAAACAAACTGAAAGGAAAAAGCAACACATGATCATCTCATTAGATGCTGAAAAGGGAGTGTAACAAAAATCCAGCATCCCTTAGTGATAGAAGTCCTAGGGAGAATGAGGATACAAGGAAAATACTAAAAATAATAAAGATAATTTAAACAAGCTTATAGCCAGCATCAACTTAAATGGAGACAAACTCAAAGAAATTCCACTAAAATAAGGAACAAAACAAAGTTGTTCACTTCTCCATGTCTATTCAATATAATACCTGACATTTTAACTAGATCAATAGACAACTAAAGGGGATCAGGGGATGAAAACAGAAAGGAAAAAGTCAAAGTATTGTCATTTGCAGATGATATGATAGTCTATATAAGTACCCTTAAATTTTCCACCAAATAATACCTACAGCTGATATTCACTTTCAGTGAAGTAGCTGGATACAAGATTAGCTCAAGAAAACCAGTAACCCTCATATATATAAATGACAGATGGAATGAGAAAGAAATCAAGGAAACAACATCTTTCACAATAGCCTTGAATAATACAAAATATCTTGGGGGTAACTCTAACCAACCAAGAGAAAAACTTGTAGAAGAAAAATTTCACATCTTTGAAGAAGCAGAAGATGGAAAGATCTTTCATGCTCATGGATTGATAGAATTAACATAGTAAAAATGGCCATCCTATCAAAAGCAATCTGAAGATTCAATGCCATTGAAGTTCCAAGTCATTTCTTTATAGAACTCAAAAGAATAATTCTCAACATCATATGGGAAAAAAAATCCCAGGATAGCTAAAACAACCTTGAATTTCTGGAGGCATTACCATTTCTGATTTCAAGTTTTATTCAGAACTATAGTAATAAAAGTCACATAGTATTGGCATAAAAAGAGACACATTGATGAATCAAATCAAATTGAAGACCCAGAAAAAAATCCACACACCTGTGGACACATCTGAGTTTTGATTTTTAAAAAGCCAGACATATACAATGGGAAAAAAGACAGCATTCTCAACAAATGGTGTTAGTCAAACTGGATATCTTCATGTAGAAGCATGTAAAAGATTCATACTTATCACCATGCACCAAACACGGATACAAGTGGATCAAAGACTTGGACATAAAACCAGATGAGAAAATCATGAAGAGTCTTGAAGCACAGGAGAAAACTTTCAGAACAGAACACTAATAGTGCAGGCACTAAGATATGCAATTAATATATGTAACTTCATAAAACTGAAAATCTTTGTTAAGGTGAAAAACACTGCCAATCAAAGTGGCAGCCTACACAATGGGAGTAGATTTTTACCAACTCCACATTTGGTAGAGAACTTATAATCAAAATATATAAATGACTCAAAAACTAAATGTCAAAAAAGTCCAATAATCCAATTTTTTAAATGGGGTACAGATCTAAACAGAGAATTCTCAATAGAGGAATCTCAAATCACCAAGAAACACTTAAAGAACAGTTCAATATCCATAGCCATCAGGGAAGTGCAAACTAAAATTACTTTGAGATTCCATCTTACACCTGTCAGAATGCCTAGGATAAATAACACAAATGACAGCTCATGCTGATGACGATGTGGAGCAAGGGAACTACATCTACATTGCTCATCAAAGTGCTAACTTATACAGCCTCTATGGAAACCACTATGGCAGTTCATCAGAAAATTGTGAATCAATCTACCTTAAAACCCAGCTATATCACTCCTGGGCATATACCCAAAGGATGCTTAATCATACCACAAAGGCACTGTTCAACTATGTTCATTGTGGCTTTAATCATAACAGCAAGAAACTGGAAAAAACCTAGATGGGAAGGGAAGGAAGTGATGGAAAGGAAAGGAAAAGAGAAAGAGAGAAAAAAAAAAAAACAGAGTGGAGGGAAAGAAGCTGGAAATAAATCTAACATAGGAATCTAAATACTTCTAGAAACAAATTCTAAGAACCTGGAGGAAGACATTGAGGAAGACACTAGAAAATGGATAGACATACTGGCCTCATGGATTAGAAAAAAAAGTGTTGCGAAAAATGACCATCATAGTGAGAGTTTCATCTACAGATTCAGGGCAATCTTAATAAAAAATTCAACATTATTATTTACAGACACAGAAAAAAAAAGATGTTCAAAATTTTATGTGGTGGCGCAAACGAGCAATCCTGAACCAAAGGAATACTATCAGAGGCATATCACACCTTTGCTATTTTATAGCCACATAGGTTATGCAAAGATAGGGGAGCAATATATGAATATAAATTAGTTGTTTACAGTGAAATGCAACTAATCATTTTTTCCAGATAGACCCATAGTTATCCCTTATCAGCCTATTTTTGGTAATACTTGAACTTTCCTTTGAACCCATTGCAAAATGCTAACTGCTTGATTAGTTAATTTTTAAGTTAAATAAAATTCTTGACATCTATCTTTAGGGAATAGTGAAGTAAGCCTGGTCTGGCTGCATTGAGAGGCAAACCTCATAGGTTTTTTTCAGATTAGAGTCTGTGGCTCCTAATGTGCCCTGTGCTTTTCAGTTCCTGAGTAACTGAAGCGCTCCCTCGGGCAGTGAAGAACGCAATATACTTCTGTATCTGTGTTCTTAGAAGTCAGTGAAGCATACACAAGCCTGACAGGACAATTGGTCTCAGATATTAATCTCGTGTACCTTCTATAGCTTGTAAGCATCATTGCATCCTGGAAACTACCATTGTATTGATCCTGGCAACAGCCATTCTATTTTGTTTCTGATAAAAGGATTAAAAAGCCTGGTTGCTTGCAATAAACTTGTCACAGCCTTGATCTTGCTGTGGTCCCTCCAAGCTGGCCTGATAAACATTCATTTCTCATTGGCCACATAAGGTAACTTTGGCCCAGTGTGTAAGTGCTGGCACTTACACAAATCCACCCTATATCTCAACAAACAGGATACAAAAAGCAACTGCAATCCTCCTATAAGTGCCCTAAGGCTGTAGAGGCCATGGGGCCCTTTACTGACAGAGCAGCACTAAGAGAAAAGGAATGCTGATCACACAGGGGAGTCTCCTCTGTGGAGGAGATAAAGTCAAATACCTGCATGACATCCAGAACACACGGGGGGGGGGGGGGGTGTCTCCTCAATGGAAAAGATAAAGTCAAGCTCTTGCATTCCATCTGGAAAGCTGAGCGCAGAGGTTGTAAATGACCTGGTGGCCTTTTTTCTATCTGTGGAAGCAGACCTCACCTTACTTCCCCAGAATTATTACTCCAGACTCTTCCTTCCCTAGATCACACCCATCTTTAGGGTAGCTGTCACAAGTGCTTTAAGGCCTGCTGATCTCTACACTGAATTCTGGGCCTTTTAGCTATAGAACTCACCCTCATGGTCATGAGTACGTTGTAAAAGAGTTTCTATGTAGTCACACCTTAAGCTTTCTTGTGCTCCTGGAATCTGACTGATGGTTGCCTGGGAACCTCTTCCTAAACTATACTGTTTCAACTACGCTGACAATGGACCACCTGGCAAATCACACTCCCCAAAGTCTGATCCGTTACATACGAAGTCAATCTGGACCAGGTTTTCATTCTCATCTTTTTTTATAATTTTTTTCCGTTTGACCCTTGCAGATGCTCCCTTATCAGGTGGCCTGTGAAAATAGTTTGCTCCTGTCTTAACTGTGAAAATCCTACAAATTTATGCAAATCATATGTAGCAGTGGGGAGTGGGGAACTTGGGGATAGCCACTAGAAAGTTCCAGGTGCCAGGGAAGCAAGAAATTCCCAGGACCCAACAGAGATGGCAATAGCTGAAATACCCAACAAAGTTGAGATAGAACCTGTACAGACCACCTCCAGACAATAGGCATGGCCCCCAGTTGAGGCATAGGGCCACTCATCCACCTCAAATTTTTTAACCCAGAACTGCTCCAGTCTAAAGGAAACTGGGGGGGAAAAAAAAAAAAGGAAAAAATGGAGCAGAGACTGAAGGAAAGGCCATCCAGAGACTGCCCCACCTAGGGATTCATCCCATCTGCAGACACCAAACCCAGATACTATTGCTGATGTCGAGAAGTGCTTGCTGACAGGAGCCTAGCATGGCTGTCCTCTGAGAGGCTCTGCCAGCACCTGACTAGTACAGATGCAGATACTCACAGCCAACTGTTGGTGCCTACCACCCCCACTAACCACTCCTCCCCCAGCAGGAATACCAAAGTGCCGCCC
>NC_034611.1:12292834-12297589 GCF_900095145.1 Mus pahari | reverse complement strand
TACACCGGAATTCTTCCTCAAACTGCCAGCCCCCATCCTTAGACTAACAATAGAGCAGTCCCAAGTAAATAATAATCCGAGTCAGGTGCAGCGNCTAAGCCACCACANNTCCTGGGCGTGTCAATTTAACAAATTTTAATAAGACGGGCGGAGAGCCAACCATCAGACTGACCGCAGGGACCCTAGTGGAAGTTAAGGGAAGGAATAAAGGAGTTGAAGGGGATTGCAGTCCCATAGGAAGAGCAATTAACCAAACCCCTCATCGCTTCCAGGCACTATGCTGTTGGGAACTAAAAATGGGGCCCTGGGGAAGAGGGGTGAGGAAAACCCACACCCCGCCAGAGTTTTACCTATTCTCTGGTCTGTCAGTCATGGGAGAGCTGCCATACAATTTCCACTCATCCCTGGATGGACATTAAAGCCTCTGACCCACTCTTCAGGGAGTAGCCAAGGAGCAGCCCTACCTGGGAACCCTGGAGCTACCTTGCTAAAGCCCCAGGGTTATAGGAGAGAGGGAAGAGGGAAGAGAGGTTTCCAACAGCTGCGAGAGTGAGGGCAGCGGATCTTAACTGGAGCACAGGAAGATATATATATATATATATATATATCTCCAAATGGCCACCAAATATCTGAATGATGTCTCCTTAAAGAAGCAAAATGTGCCACTTGGCAGTACAACGGGTAGGATATGTAGGTATGCCCAGTCCAAATACAGCTGGATATAGGGCCACAGGGGCCTGAAAAGTGTCCTCAAATTTTGCTGCACTTGCTAAAAATACAGAGAGTAATGCTGAGCTAAAGGGTTTACATGAGGACTCTCTAGTCATCGAAATGTCCATGTGAACAAAGCACATAGATGTGGCATTGAACTCAAAGAGCCCATGGCCACGTTACCCTGTACATAAGCTCCTGCCACACGGAGAGATGGTCCTCACTGAAAATGACAAATTATCCCAGGGTGGTGAAGGGAGAACACAACAGAATAAAAGGAGATCCCAGAAGAAGTTGAAGGGGGGAAAAATTGTGACGTGGGAATAAATTCAGAATTAAACAAACGCAAATAAAGTTTTTTTGTTCTGTTTTGTTTTTGTTTTTTGTTTTGTTTTAAGTAACTGTTTTCAGGTTGAATGAGAGTTTGAGGATCACATTACAGAACTCAGCTGGAGACACCTCTGGGATATCTCAGAGACTGAACCACTAACCAAGAACATATACTGGAACAAGGCTCCTGGCACATATGTAGCAGCAGCTCGGCCTCCATAGCTGCTTCAGTAGGAAAAGATGCACCTAAGCTGGTGTTGACTTGACGTGGACGAGGGGTTCTCAACTGATAGTTGCATTTCACTTTATAATCCTCCACACTGGAGCTGCAACTCTGTATACTAATAGAGCATTTCTCTTCCTTCTGAAAAGTGCTGCGACCTCCAAGTTTATTCCTGGGGAAATACCTACAGTTATTTCCCCGCCATGGCACGCACCCAGCTTCTTCCAAGCGGAAGCAGACAGCCCAGGTTGCCCCTGAAAGTCGGTCATTCTCCATAAAACACATCATCTCGCCTCTCAAGGTGCTCGAGCTTCTGATAATGCATTTCCCTACTGCCACCTGGTGGTCAAATGTATAATTACACCACACCATTTTGAGACAATAGTCCTGGACACCTGCAGGCTATTAGTGTATCAAGATGAGTCCCATCATACATTTAGAAACAGCTGAACTCTACTGGATATAAGATGCTAAATGCCCTTCTTTAGCCTTTCAAAGTGCTTCATCACAAAAGCAAGAATGAGACCTGTATGATCACATTTTCCTTTAAATTTTTTTGTAATACTTTAAATTTCACAATGTTGCAAGACGTTTTTAATTGGGCCTCACACTGTAGTTCAGGTTGGCCTGAAACTTATAAGCTTTTTTTAAGTGTAAGTCTTCTGAAAATGAAAACATCCTTTAAGTGTTTAAGAACAACAACAACAAAAAAAAACAAAAAAGGTATTTCTAAAAATTGTTGAAATACGGCTTTATAAAATAGAATTATTGATATTCTTTACTATTTTAAATAGTCCTCTAAAAATAAAGCTATGAATCTAATAACAAGCAAAAACCAAATGCAATCAATAGAATTTCTCATCCATACAGAATACACTGGGTACATGTCCCAATAATGTACTAGCCTGGAATATAAACATGAATATTAATTAATGTGACCTCAGAAGCCAACTCATACACACGTTTATTTGAAGTTAGAAGTGTAATATATGTTATCTATTATCAGTTCAACATTGTGTCTTCAGTTTCATTTTCCAATGTTACTGGACCCACAGAGGACATTAGTATGGCATTCGCCACAGAGGACATTGGTGTGGAACTAGTCACAGAGGACATTGGTGTGGAACTAGCCACAGAGGACATTGGTGTGAAACTAGCCACAGAACTCCAAGAGAACAACAATAAATGCCTGAGTGATGTTCAAAATGATACTGCTGAATGAAATTATGAAGATAATTCAGAATTTGAAAAATGAATAAAAAAACAAAAACAAAAAAATGCTGAAGATAACAAAAGCTGAAATGAAGATGGACTTGAAAAACTCAATTACATCACTCAGGGGAAAACCTTACAAGGATAATACAGAGAGAGTATCAGGACTTGAGCATAAAGGAGAGGATCAAAACCAAATAAATGTGGGACAACATAAGAAGACAAATGCTTCAAATCATGGCCCTGGGCAGGAGGTGGGGGAATAATATCAGGTCAATGGCATAGATCAGGTTTTTAATAGGATAACAGAAGAAAACTTTCCAAAACTTAGGAAAGACTGCAGAGCCCCCCCCCCCACACTAGATAACACAAGGAAAGAAACTCCCCATAGCATATCACAATTAAAGGACTAAATAAACAGAATAAAGAAAAATATTGAAAGCTCCAAAAGAAGCAATATAAGTCACATATAATGGAAAACCTATGAGAATAACAGCTGATTTTTCAATAGCATAGAGCAACGGGCTCCAAGTTTTGAAAGACCACCCACTGACAGCCAGTACCATTGTGTTCAGCAAAATTATCCACCATAGTAGAAAAAGAAAAAAAAAAACGACTTACTGTAATACCAACAAGCCTTTAAAAAATCATATCAGGAAAAAATAATAATAAACAGAATACTGAAACCAATACACTTCAAACTAAAAAGAGAAATAAACACAACCAAGAGACAGCAGTAAGAAAATAAATGAAGCTACAATTAACAAAATACAAAGCATTACTAAGAAGATACACCAGCAAAAACTAAAATAAAAAACTGTAATCTACACACACTTTTCAATTATAACTAAATATTGATTGTTTCAACTCTCCAATTTAAACACACACCTACACAAGGTAGCTGGATAAATTAAGAAATAAAATCCATCTTTTTGTTATTTACAAAAAAAAAAAAAAAAGGTATTCCAAGAAAACCAGATCAGGAAGCAAGCAAGCATGTCCACTCTACTGTCTGAAAAAATAAGACTTCAAACAAAAACTATTCACAAAAGACAAAGGAAGGCATTCCATTCCAATTAAGAGATCATGAAATTTGTACAATAATAAATGTAAATACACAAAACTGTGGTAAGTCTCGTTTCATAAAAGGCACACTAATGGAATTATGAACACGGATTAACACAAACACAACAATAAAGGTGATTTTAACACCTCATTTTCTCTAAAGGGTCATCTGGGAAGGGGATAAAGAAACCACAGAATTAAGTGACACCTTACATCAAATGAACCTAACAAGTACCTATAGAATATTCTATTTCGATACCAAATATACATTCTACTCAGCAGNACATGAACATTTCTCTAAGATAGACCACATTCTGGTACAACAAACAAACACTGAAAATGCAGAAAGACTACAATAATTCTATACATCCTATCTGACATTCTACAATAAAATTGCAAACAGAACTCTCGTAAGTGTAGAAACTCATAGAATCGAAGCAACTCATTACTAAATGATGAATGCTCAAAGAAATCAAAGTATTCCTGAAACCAAATAAAGATGAAAGCACAAAACAACAAAACATTTGGGACACAGTAAAGGCAGTCTTAGGAAGGAAGTTTATAGGCCTACATGTCTACATTAAAAAATTAGAAAGAGAGTAATCCAGCACCTTTCCTGCCCAAGGAGGGGTGTCTGCCCTGGAGAAGTCTCAAGGCCTGAGCTGGCAGGAGAGCCATCTTTGCTCCACATGGCCTAGGCTCCAGTCTGCACTGGCAAGAGTGTGGACCACAGAACCTACAAAGCGTTGGGACAGACAGAAGCAACCTAACTTCTGGGACAGACCCTGTTTCAGGCTCCAGAAATTTGGGCACCTTCTTTGCCAGAGGAAAGGTGGCCAACTGTGAGGGCTCTGTCTGCCAGAGCAGGTGAGAGAGTCAGGGTCCCTCAGTGGCTAGTCCGTGCAGGTGAGTGAATATATTGCAGAGGCAACACATCTTCTGGGACAGGTCCTGTTTTGGGCCTACATCTTCAGCCAGAAGGCAGATCTGAACGCCAGGCCTCCGTGCACCTTCCCTGATAGAAGAGAGCTTCCCTTCAGAGAGTAATCTGACCACTGAGACTCAGGAGAAAGCTGGACTCCCAGGACTGCTGACAGAGGCTAACAGAATCACAGGAAGAACAAGCTCCAACCAGAGACAACTATAACAGCTAACTCCAGAGATCACTAGATGGCAAAAGGCAAACATAGGAATCTGACTAACAGAAACCAAGA
>NC_034611.1:12226791-12285655 GCF_900095145.1 Mus pahari | reverse complement strand
GGGGGAGGGTATGGGGAACTTTCGGGATAGCATTTTAAATGTAAATAAAGAAAATAAAATAAATAAACATTTAAAAAAATTAGAAAGAAACTTTAGAAAAATAAAAGCAAACCAAAACCCAGACCTCTAGATGACAGATAATAATAAAAAAACAAATATGAATTAATGAAATAGAAAACAATAATCCAAAGAATAAATAAATGTCTAAGACTATTTTCTTTGAGAAGATAAACAAGTATAGAGGTATTCCTAGACCTAGAAAAGATGATTTTGAGTGAGGTATCCCAGACCCAGAAAGACAAATACCACATGTTCTCTCAATCTGCAGTTTCTAGCTCCAGTTAAAGACAGAGAGATAAAGAGATGGATGGCTGAGAGAAGATAGATGATAGATAGATGATAGATGATAGATAGATGATAGATGGTAGATAGATAGATAGATAGATAGATAGATAGATAGATAGATAGATAGATAGATGGATGATAGATAGATAGATAGATAGATAGATAGATAGATAGATAGATAGATAGATAGATAGATGATTGGTACATAGATAATAGGTAGACAGACAGACAGACAGACAGACAGAGTGTAAGAGACAGAAAACAAGGAAGTCCTCTGTGACCCTGTCTCTTTTAGATACAACTGTGTAAACAAAACACAACAATAACATTGTCAATAAAGAATGCTAACACAGAAAAGTGAAATCCCATGGGGTCTGACCCCTAGATAAAGAACTTTAGGCAAATAATGAGTGCTGAGAGAGGACGTATTAGCCTTTCCCAGCAGTGAGTCTCCTAATTGGTTATCCAGTACAAAGTTGCCAACCTGGAAACCATGCATACAGCAAACAACAAGATGGAAACAGTTGACTGTGCTTAAGCATTTGCTCCTGCACATGTAACAATAATAACCAAAGGGCTATCAATTTGAGAGTTGAAAGAAAGGGAGGTGCTGGGGGGAGTGGAGTGGACACAGGAGGGGTTGGTTGGAGTGGGGGGAAGGAGAAGGGAAGTGCTATAATCATATTTTAACTACAAATGTAAACTTTTTTAAATAAATTAAAATTTTTAATTTAAAGATTATAATTTCTAGGACAGGGACTACTTACTACTGATGTATCCTTTCTGTGTGAAAACGGCGAATACTGTCCTACAGAATACTTAGGAATTTCAGTGAATGCTCTGAGAAGACAGGAGCCAACTCTCTGGAACAAAAAACTAGCAGATAGTTCTGGAGAGCTTTAATAATACTTTTTTATTAAATCAGCACTTATATTAATAAATGAAATAGTTTGAAGTTACACTTACCCATTAATATATTCAACATATATATATAGTAGACAATATTTTAAGGACATATTTCTTGTCCTGGCCATATTTCTGATATCCTGATCAAACAAAGTCATAGTTATGCAAAATTATCAATGTTTGCAATGAAACTACGTAAAAGTTTAAATACTGAGAAAATAAGGAGCAAAGCAATGAAGAAAACCAAATCCACTTCATCCAAGAGTATGTTTTCCAGGGTATTCTCATTTTGAAAGAGCAAGAAATTCTTAGAGAATCTACCCTGAATTCTATCCCTTGTACTGCATCTTTTTATGGGAAAAACACATTGATGGCTGATGATTGTGTGAGTACTGAAATTATAAATCATTATGCCTAGTAGGGCCTTCAGTATCTATTATATTTAATTCAGTTTTCTTCTTCCCAGATGAAAAGAACTTCACCCTCTAAAATGTAATACATTTCTAATTTACTTCTGGTTTTGATATTTAAGGATTTCTCAGCTTGGCAAATTCCTAACAAGTAAACTTGACCAAACAGTTCTAAGTGGAACTGACAATTGGTGTTCTCTCTTACTACTTGGTTGGGATTTTTTCTTGAGTTCTGTAATCTGTTAAGGAAGTTGTTATTCTCATCAAGACTTTTGAAGTTATCTGTCCAATTGCTAGGGTTTAGTGAAACAGAATCCTTATCCCCAACCACTAGCAATGATGTGGACAAAGGATCTGAAAACCTTTTCTTTAAATATAGTTGGAATTTCTTCAAATTAATTCCCTTCTCTAAAGAGTTAGCTCTTGTATCCAAGTCAATCATGCTTTTGAAATAGAATTTATCACACAGATCACTAATGACATTATCAGCAAATTCTTCACCCACACTCACTTTCCTGCCATCACTTCTAAACACGTTTTTCTTTGACTGTGGCAGAAATGGGTATATTTTCATCCATAACTGAAAATCCAAAGAATTTTCAATATCAGAATCTTTGCGATAAGCAAATCCTCGGTCTTCCTCATTTACAGGTTGAATAATAACAGTTAGTATCGGACAGTGTTGTCCACAAAGAGCATAGAGTTTATCCAAAGAGTCACCTTCCTGAAGTGTGCTATGAGTGATGTTACTTCCGGGTAATGGCTGAGTTTTAATCACATCACTGCAGACAGGGTGAACTTTATTACCAGCAGAAGCAAAGGCTTGAGTAACAGATGTACACATCCTTTCAGAAGGATAATTACTCTTCTCCTCTTTATGATCTTTGTGATGATTGGGTATTTTCTCTTTGGGACAGGTTTTATTCTGTGCATCTGAAAAATCTTCACCAAAAGGTTCAGAGTCACTACCATGAGGGAAGTTAAAATAATTGCATTTCACTTCAAGAGGTTGAGTCATTTCCTCTACTTCTGAAGAGGACAATTCAGCCATTGCTGGACCAGGAGCCAACTCTCCGAAATGTGAATATGGCACCTCAATGCTGCTTTTATCTAATAGAGTATCCACTGATGTGGTGTCTGCATTGCCGTACATGCCAGGATTGTCCAATGACACCCGCCACAAATGATTTTCTCTCAGGAGCCATTTGCCATTGTCAATCAGTTTTCCCTTCTCTTTTTCCATAAAGACCCTGTCATGCGCACTTGGTTTTGTAACGTTTTCTATGCTGCTGTCCCCAAAACTGTCTCCCATGCCATTAGCATCAACCTGAGCTTGTCTTTCCTCCTGGAATTCCTGCAACATGAGTGAACTTCTAGATACCTGTTCAGAAGAGACCAGTGGCTGGCATTCAGACTCATAAAAACTGGTTTTCTTAGCACACTGAACTTCCACAGGATTATAAGGACAAACTTGAGATTTGTGTATAGACCCATGGAAAAATGGTGGTTTGATAAGCTCTGCTTTGCCATAAAGCTTTTCTATTGCCCTTTTAACAATTCCTCTTGGGGGCTCTCTCTCTTGGCCGGCGTCATCATTGTGATCATGGCTGGATGCTTTACAAGGATACCCACTCTCACTGTCTGATCCATAGTCTGACCAGTCTAAGGTCCCTGGATTTCTGTGATGGTGTTTAAAATTAAGTGAGGACTCTGAGTAACTTTCATTTTCCATGCTGTCTACCATCATCTTTACTCTCATCTTAGTTTCTCCTACACTGGTCTCTTTTTCGGTGTTTTTATTAGAATCGTAGCAAAAAACTAAAGATGGTGGTGTCACCTGCCCCCTACCGGTTGTCTCCAGAATGGCAGTATTTCTTCTTTCCTGTTCTATAATATTCCTCCCTGATACGTTTATCAATTCTGAGCTCATCCTAGCCTCTGATTCTTTTTGCATCATTTCCTTGGTAGCTTTTTTTTCAGCCCTTATCTTCATATTGAAGATACCTGTGTCCTGGCTTTCTAATTCTTCAAAAGATTCTAATTCTGAAGTGGCATTTCTTTCACTCGATGTCACGCTATTGGTTATTGACCCTGGTTCTTCAGAAGTCCTTGATTCTTCCTTGTCAGAAGAAATAGATTTCTTTTTATCCACAATTTTCTTAGGTGGGCAATTTTGAAATTCTTCTAGAGGACTATAGTCCTTATCAGATTCTAGATAAATTTTACTTAGGAAAATACCTTGGGAACTTAACTTACTGACATTTTGAGATGAAGATACATTAGAGTCATTTTTACACATAGAATCTGCCAGAATACTTGGATCTTTTGGAACTTTGTCCACAGTTTTGAGTTCTTCAGTAAATTCCAGATCATCAGTGCATTTGTTTTCTTTTGAATGCCCAGAGTCAGTTGTGTGGCAGTCTCTTACGGGAATGTGAGTCTCATCACTTGGGCAAGCTCCCTCATAGATGTTCTCCTTCTGAGCACAAGCCTTATGGGAACACACTCTATCTGTAAGGAAACAGGTCTCTCCTAGGATAGAAGCATCCTGAGTGGAACGCTGACTCTCACTGGAACTACTGCTAGTGAGAAGGCCGTCACTCTGGTCATCTACTTGTTTTGGAGGATTAGTCATGCTTGCCGTGTGCATCTCACATGAAGAGTTACGTGACTTGCTAACCATTTCTGAGATACAGTCCTCCATGACAGAGTAGCCTTCATCCAAGAGGGTCTTCTGGTCACTCCCATTTTCATTACACTTGACCACACTATGAAGGCTGGCTGCTGTACAATTTACTGGTACCATATCTTGTTCTCTCTCACTGGATCCACTGCAAGTTTTGGTTGATTCCACTAAGTTGGCAACAGCAGCCTTCAAGTCTTCAGCTTCCTCTGTGATGGCAACATGCTTCAGAACTTCCAACAATGCAGCTGTTTCCGAAGATCTGTTTGTCATCTTATGAGCATCACTTTGACAGAAGCTATTCATATTTCTCTTTAGGTTTAGTACCAAAAGCCAAGCCAGAAGGAGATTTGTGGATGAATTATATATTGCAGAAGGGAAGACAACCTCTGCTAATGAACCTGGTATTTGAGAAATTCCATTCTGATGTTTCTGATTATTAGGAACAAAAGATTCCAGGTGCCGTAGCAACAGGGCTGGTAAGTAGTCTTTTGGAACATTCTCTCCCATAGTATCTACCTGAATGGCAACCTCAATACTTTGCCCTTTTGTAGCAAAGTTCCTTTCTTGGTAAACAAGCTTCACTTCTGGTCTTGACTTTTCAGTAGATAAATGACTTTTAGTAGTAGGATCGTTAATAGTGGTTTGTGACAAAGTACAATTCTCATGTAAAGAAACCAAGTAAGAATCATACAGAGACCCATTCTGGCTCTCACATGGATGTTTATTAAGCTCCTCACCATTATCTTTAGCAACAAGAGATTTACCTGTCTCTTGATTTGTATTGCCTGAGCAATTGTCATTTTCAGTTTTGCTCTTATTACTTTCCATTAAAAAACTATTTCCTTTTGAAGAAGTTGTATGGAGATTATTTCCTGGAAAACCATTACTGTTATAATTTTCCACATTGCATCTATTTTGGCATAGTGGACCTGACTTCCTATGCTCAAAATCTGGATATGGGTTTATGTTCTGCAACCATCGCTGTACAGAGCTCTTAACTGAATGATGGGGAATACGCTCAGGAAAACCAGAGTTTTTCAAAGCTGATGGATCTGCCCTGGTTGTAATACGCTGTTCACTGACTACAGCACCTGACTTTAAGTTAAATCCCATTTGTTTTTTCTGGTTTCTTAACATTATGTGTAAATCATTGACTTTTGGGACTAAACTCTTTTTTGCCATTCCTTTCAAATTTCCAGTTACTTTCTGCACTTGGGACGGTGGTCTATGCAAAACTTTCTGATCTTCTTCCAGGATATTAAACACGTGAAATAAACTTTCTTTTTCCAAATGACTTTCACAGAGTTTAATGTCACTATGGAGAAATACTTTCTCTTCTTGATCAATTTCCTGTTTTCTGAGTCCTCCCATGCTTATAATCTTTAGTGGTCTTGATTTTCTTTTGGCTAAAAGTTTTTGAGTCTTAGGATTTTGAAAAGTATTTATTTTATTTTTATGGAAATTCTTAGAAAATTTGGAATTTCTTTGGGGGAAAACATTATTTGACTCAATTACCATAGGACTTGTATTAAGGCCCTCCTCACAAACTCTCCTTCCATTATCAGGACAGTCTGATTCTTGCAATAGTCTTTCCTGTGCAGTTGTTCCTGCTCTGTGTATATTAGGGTTTCCTTTGGTTTCAATCACTTTTTTCTTATCCTTGGAAGTTATCATCCGCTGCTGAGATTTCTTTTTCTTCTTCTTGCTGGCAAAAGAAGATAAAACCTTCTTTCTGTTTTCTGGTTGTTCTGTTAAACCACAATGAGCAAATTCATTAACAAGTCTTGTGGTGAGTACAGGAGATCCTACAGAAGGAAGCTCAGAAATATTTCTGTCATTTGAATAGTTGTTAACTGAGGTAAGTGTTGAATCTGCTGTGGTAGAACTGAAGCTGTCATTGGCATTACCACAAGTTCTGAAGTGCTTGATAGCTGCTTTGCCTGGTACTGCACTGTTGTCTGCGCCTTCTTCCATGACTGAGTTCTCTGATGCAGTTGATGGTAAAGCATTATTGTGGCACATCTTTAAGACCTTCTGACTTGTAATTTCAATAGCACCAGCATTGATAGCCTGTGACTTGAGTGGTACACTTTCCTTTGTTCTTTCTAATGCTGACTCCATCTCATCATCACTGCCGATCTGAACAAGTTTATTAGATACTGATGACATTTTACTGCAAGAATGTGTAAACATATGATACTCGGCTTTTTCTCTACCCTTTCTTTCTTCACTATAGGAAAACTGCTTTTCTTGAACCTCTGTTTCAGATACTACTGTGACAGTCCCTATCACAGATTTCTTTTGTCTCATTCTCCTTGGTCCAGGGGTTGGGGGTCTATAAAAGTGCTTCACTTGTTTCTGGCTTTCCTGAATGTCTGTCTCCATAGAGGCATTCTCCCAACCAGCAGGGCTACACGACAAAGCCTGCTGCTCTGTCATTTGAGTATTTTCTTCCTCTGTCAAACTGCCCTGCTGAGTGGTATCTGCAATGTCTTCAGACAATGAACATGCTGCAAGCTTTAAACTAGACGGTCGATAATCTGTTTTTCCAGGATAACTACTTTTCTTATTCTTTTCATCATTATTAGAAAGACCAGCTCTATTGACAGTTGTTGTCCACTTAACAGTTTCTTCTTCTTTTATCTTGAATCGAACTTTCATCACGACGGTCATCGTACCATCTTGATTAAAAACAATCGATTTCTCAACATCATCTTCAGAAGGATATGTTGATAAAGTCTGAGAATCATGTGTTTCTAAGGCCAAGTAAGTCTCAGGGGCTACAGAAAAGTCTGAAAAGCAATCATATGTTTTCTCTGAGATCAGGGAATCAGTCTGGGGTCTTAGGACTGAAGGCATATGTGTGCTCACTTGCAAGATTTTCAGAGTGAAAGATGCCATGTCGAAACACAACATGGAAAGCAGAGAAGTTGTAAATATCCCAAGGAAGAAGCAGCAAAGAAAGAAAAAGAAAAGGGGAAATTAGTACAAGATGCCATTTCTCTGTAATTTACAGTTAAATGTTAGAGGTGTCTTTCTAGACTGTATGCAGTCGATGGTAATTTGGGAAATCTTACTGCACTTTCTGGGTTTTAGTCTCAAACTACTATTAAAAAGTAAATCAACCATACTATAATGGAGACTCACAAAATTTTAATTTTAATAATTTTATAAGGAAATGATAATAGTAAATATATAAGTACAAACTGCTGATTGGATAAAATACATTTTCTGTGTGGTTTTGTTTCTATGCTTACCAATACCAAAGCTGGAATCTAATAAAGTCCCATATATCTATGTAAGAAAGGCGGGCAAAGGGCAATATATGGTGATGTTCATCTGAGTGTATATGAGAGAGCCCTTTATGAAAGCTTTATGAAAGCAGAAACAACTTTAGCTCTTGATTAATCAAATAATACTTAATTTTTATTTATGTAATTGGTGCAGTTGATTTAATATATACATAAAAAAGTCACTCAGTTAGACACAGACCAGAGTTGCTTTCAATGTGAGGTTTGTGTTCTTAACTTTAGCTGTTGTGTTTCTTAATGCAACAGATCTCCTTCCTAATGGTCCTTATGGATTTGCACACATTTCCTTTGCAGTTTTCAGAGCTAAACCTGAAAATATTTTTGTAATTTTTGGTAAATAAAAATATCTCATTTTTAACTTTTTGAAGTAAAATTTAACAAAGCTCTATCAAAAATCATAATAAGCAGCTGATAACAGACACAAAAGGTGTAAGCCACTTCAACAAAAATGGCCAAGGAAAAACAGTACTACTAAATGCATAATATATCATTGGCAGTTAATACCTACAAAATAGGTGCATTGACAAATAGGAGTATGTTTTTTAAATAATTGGATGAAAGCATTACATTATTTCAGCCATATTACCAATAAGAACATGGATCCTACTTCTTAAAATAAAGATTATTCTAAGTCTAAAGAGAATGAAAGTTCAAATGCAAGTGTAAATGGCAATCAGGACACTGGCATAGAACTTATACTTCCTTGGAAATAATGAGCACAGTGGGTGACAGTGTTTACCTCTCACACTATGGGCCACAGTGAGGGATGGGGTTAACTATGGGCCTCAAGACAACCCCTTTCTCCCCTTTCTCCCCTATCCTAAAGACAGTGATACACTGTTAAACAGAGCATAAAATTCTCACAGTTTAGGTAATTGTTACTAGCAGAAACTGGCTGCATGAATCTATTTTGAACAGGAAGTGTTTCTGATGATTAATAATTTTACAGGAATACCTTCAGAGGGGAGAACATGTAGCCTGATTTTTTTTTCTTAATATATAAACCACTGACTTGCTGTGCTCAGCTATGAATGCTCATTAAGAAAAAAAGTCTACAACTACCAGAGATGTCGTGTACAATTCTGCAAAACTCTTCCCAAAACAAGAAATTCTGATACTTTGTTTTGTTAAAAATAAAAATTATATATGTCATTAATGTAAAAATGTCTATCATTTAGGAAAAGTCTTTCAAAAGGTCACCAGATAACCTCTCTGACTATTTCCAGCAATAAATTAGCCAATTTCATTTTGTAATACTTTTAACCTTCTCACATTTTTGTCTTTGCAATGAATGAACCCGGTCCTTTAAATATAATATTTATTGGTAAAGCAAAACAAAAACTTTCAAAGTGAAAAAAATAAGATCTACTTATAGGTGGCTTACTCTTTCTTTTCTCTGTCTTGGCTTTTCCCTTCCGGTGCACACGATGAGAGATTCCTGGTAACTTGGCAGGAAGCGAGTATTTTTGTATGTCGTAATTTCCTGGTTTAAATGGCTCCCTTCCGGCTGCCACCACAGCTCCAGAGCTCAGTATCACTGCCTGGAGACTAGGAACCTAGAAGAAACCAGAGTCGCTGAGCAAGCACTGTTCTTCCCATATGCTATATTTATAACTTTAAATAGCTCAATGTGACAGCCTTCTAGGGAGATGACTAAGGGCCACCTGTATACTCACTTTTCTTCCATCTGTGGCATACAGCTTGGCCACAGGACACTGCATAAGCTGTGTCAGGTACTGCAGAAAGGCTTCGAAGCTCTGAGTGATCCTCCGGCTAAGAAGGACCACATGCTTATTCTTTGGGTCACCGTTCCGGAAGACCACGAGCCTCCTCGGGGCGCGGAGCATGCCATGCGCCGTGGTGGACACAGTGGCAGTCGCTGAACGGAGCTGCACATGTGTGCTTATGGAGCGACTACTGAGCCAGGGCCGAGGTCGCCGGCGGGCCTTGTCCAGGTCAACTGGCAGCACCTTCTTATTGTGGGAGCACACGTAGGACTCGCCGTCCTCTAACTCCTCCAGCCTGGTGATGCTGTGTCGTCCACGGGGCGTGCTGATATTCCTTACCCCAAAGGGCAGGGGAACCTTTCTGGATAAACTGTCCAGCAGAGCGTCGAAAGTCTTAAAGGAACGAGGGTTGACCACCACCCGAACACCGCCAAACTGTGGGTCTCCGCTCTTATAGAAACTGATGCGTTTAGCCACTACAGGATGAGTGACATTCGAATGGCGAGGCGAAGGAACTTGACCTTCAGAAGAAGTCAGATGAATCATGGAGAAACTAGTAGAAGGTGTGTCACTCATTTTGGATGAGCCCTCAAAAGGAAAGAAAATGGCTTATTTCTACAATGCTCTGTAGTTGTACCACAGAGAATACACAACAATGCTACTATATATAATAATGCTAATGCTTTTTAATTATAGCTAAAGTCATGCAGAATAGTCCTAGAATTATATTTATTAAATGGACTGCCAACTTTGAAAGACAATCTTAAGACACTACAATAATACCAAAATAAGTAATAATAATAAGTAATAATACCAAAATAAGTAATAANTAATAATAAGTAATAATACCAAAATAAGTAATAATAATAAGTAATAATACCAAAATAAGTAATAATAATAAGTAATAGTACCAAAATAAGTAAAACCAGGAGGTTTACTTCAGTGGTAGAGCAGCTTGCCCAGCTCAAATACCGAAAGTGGGTCCTCAGCTTCAGGGTGGGAGGTGAACAAGGATTTTTATGACAAAATAATTTTAGAATAGTGTACTGACACTTAAAAAGATTAATGTAAATAAGTTATGGTATACGTGTGAATACAGCATGACCTTATGTAACTGAGATTATATATATTATACATTATAATTATTAAATTATATAAGTATTATATAATACATTATAATATATAATACCTATATATCATATATCATATAAAATAATCATGGGGTTGGAGAAATGGCTCACCAGTTTAGAGCACTGACTGCTCTTTCAGAGGTCCTGAGTTCAACTCTCAGCAACCACAGAGTGGCTCAAAACCATCTCTAATGGGATCCGATCTGGTGTGTCTGAAGACAGCCACAGTGTACTCACATAAAATCAATAATTTTTTTTTAAGACAATCATGGCATATAACAGAATGAAGACCTTATTCCCATGATCTTATGGAAAAAAGTTGTATTGTGAAGTAGAATAAGGTAGAAAGACAATTTACTAGATATTGGTTTATTTAGTGGTTCACTTAAAGCATGGCCTGTACTGGTGTTTGTCAAGCATGGCTTCACATACGTGAAGAATAGCTGAAACAACCAGTCGTTGCCCTTAAGAACCTGCATCTTTCAGCTGCTTGTTGGGCCTTTCGGAGGGCGGTCATGATAGGGCCCTTTTTGTGAGCATACCATAGCATCAGTACTAGACCCAACAAGCAGTTGAAAGACTCAGAGGCTGCTGAGGAAGCTGAGGAGGAGGGTAATCCTATAAGACCAGCAGTCTCAACAAACCTGAACCCCCGAGATCTCTCAGACACTGAGCCACCAACCAGGCAGCATACACCAGGTGATATGAGGCGACCAATACATATACAGCAGAGGGCTTAAGATACACCTAACCCTCAAGAGACTTGAGGCCCAGGAGTGGGGAGGTTTGGTGGGATGGGGGTTGGGGGTAGGGACATCCTTCAGGAGATGGGGGTGGGGAAGAAGTATGGGATGTGGAAGAGTCAGAGGGTGGACTGGGAAGGGGATAAAAATCTGGACTGTAAAAAATAATGATTAAATAAAAAAATAAAATTAAAAATAAAAGAACCTTCATAGACTTCTGTAGAATCTTTCTTGCTTTCCCACCGCGCCTTGTGGTTTTCGAGTTTAAAGTATACAAACTGGCCTGGGGATCAAAATCTTTCAGGAGCTGAGGTGCACACGTGTGCTTATAGAGCAACTACTGAGTCAGAGCAATAGGGAGCCTTGTCCAGGTCAGCTGGAGCACCTTTCTATTCTGGGAGCACGGGTGAGACTCACTGTCCTCTGCCTTTGGTCCACCAGTTGCATCTCCCTTGTCCTCCTCTCATTGTGTCCATGTGCTTATTACAGAAAAATTCCAACAGCAATTCTGGAAACCTCCCAGTCAGAATTCCTTCACCATAACCCCAGTTGGTTCTGGGAGGCTGCTGTGCTGGGTCTCCCAGTTCACTAAAGTCTCTGGAACAGAGATGTGCTCACCCAAGATGGGATTCCAGGGTCTTCTTCCAGTAGTCAAGGGGGCTGTGAATCCCAGAATCAGAGTTTCTGAGTGTACTAAGATGAGACTGAGCTGGAACATCTAGACTAGGAACATCTAAGCTGGAACATCTAAGGCCCCCAGGTGATATGCAGGAGTTGCCAGTGCGTACTGGATTGCCTTCAGGGAACTGAATGTGAAGCCTTTATGGAATACCAAGATGTTATTTGACTCCAAGGAAATATACTTTCCTGTGAAATAAATGTTCTGTGAAATATACTGGGAATTTAAAATGGGAATGTGGGGCTGGAGAGATGGCTCAGGGGTTAAGAGCACTGGCTGTTCTTCCAGACGACCTCGGTTCAATTCCCAGAACCTAATCTGGTAACTCACAACTGTCTTTAACTTGAATTTCCAGTGTTCTGACACCCTTACATGGACATATGTGTAGGCACATAAAATAAAAATAAATAAAATATTTTTAAAAATTTTTAAAAATAAAATGGGAATGTATAACTTCTAAATTAGCAGTAAATGTGCATGTGATTTCTTGTAGTGGTTCCATGGTTCCGTGGGTATGGGACCTGACTGATCCCCAACCTGCAGTTCTGCTGAGGCTGTTTTACATAACTTGGCATTCATTTTCCATAACAGAAGGTGACTGCGCATGAGGATACACATGTGGCCATAAGGTAAGACTTTTTAAGTTGCTCAAAGGCAGTCAGTCAGCCAGACGCTTGCTTGAGGAAGAAACCTATCTTCTCAGCCCACCCTATGCACCACAGGGGGATAGACATGTATAAACTCCACCAGCTCCTGGTTATGGAACCTTTCTCACCATGAGGTCTGCACGATACCAATGTGAGACCCACACAGTCTTACAGACTATGAGGCCTGAAGAACCAAAGAAGCACACACCCCTACCCTGTAGCTTCCACAGAGGAGGAAATCTGGCTCTAATTTCCAGTGCTACATGGAGCCAGGGCAATCTCAAGACAACCTGGTCTCACCCCCTCAGTGGCATCCACCATGGTGTAATACTCAGCAACCTTGAGAGCCTACCATTTCTTCCAAACTCCATCTGACCTGTTCCAATGTGTCTTTTCCTAATCCAATCCAATGCCAGATAATATACTCACATTCCCAGTGTTCCCAGAGTTTCCTCATGAAAGTCAGAAGAACTAAACAAGAGCAACTGACAAGAACACTGTTGAATATCATGAGGGCTGGCTGATTGCCACGGATAGGAAAATAATTCCAGAGATGACAGCTCCCAGCTTAGTTCAGCAAGCTTATATAGCATGCATCTTGGGAAAACTGCCCTACGAGAAATGTTACAACGATATTTGCTGGTCTAAGTTTGCCAACACTGACCCAACAAGCTAGCAATGCCTGTCTTCAGTTGGCCTGGAACCTTGCTGGTGTAAAATTGGGGGGTCTTGCGCATTTGAACATTAGAAGTGAATTTTAGTGACATTCAGTCCAGCAGATGACACTGATTCTTGCTAGTTACTCTTTTTTTTTTTTTTTTTTTCAGACTGGGTAGAAGCTTTTTCTACTCACACAGAGAATTAACTTCACCCCAGGGATGCAAGGATGGTTCAATATATGGAAATCCGTCAACATAATCCACTACATAAACAAACTCAAAGACAAAAACCACATGATCAACTCATTAGATGCTGAGAAAGCATTCAACAAAGTCCAACACCCCTTCATGATAAAAGTCTTGGAAAGATCAGGAAATCAAGGCCCATACCTAAACATAATAAAAGCAATGTACAGCAAACCAGAAGCCGACATCAAACTAAATGGTGAGAAACTGGAAGCAATCCCACTAAAATCAGGAACTAGACAAGGCTGCCCATTCTCTCCCTAACTATTCCATATAGTACTTGAAGTCCTAGCCAGAGCAATTTGACAACAAAAGGAGATCGAAGGAATACAAATTGGAAAGGAAGAAGTCAAAATATCACTATTTGCAGATGATATGATAGTATATATAAGTGACCCTAAAAATTCCACCAGAAAACTCCCAAACCTGATAAACAACTTCAGTGCAGTAGCTGGATATAAAATTAACCAAACAAATCAGTGGCCTTTCGCTACACAAAGGATAAACAGGCTGAGAAAGAAATTAGGGAAATAACACCCTTCAAAATAGTCACAAATAATATAAAATAACTTGGTGCCACTCAAACTAAGGAAGTGAAAGATCTGTATGATGAGAATTAACTTGGAACTTGCACAGCTGAAACCACCTTCCAGGCTTCCTGGGCCAGTCATTCTGCTACTTGTACAACTTCAGTTTCAATGAACATCCTGTAAATCCCCTTTTGAGATCCTGTTTGGCTGCCTCTCTCCACTGCTTCCAAATGAATCAGAATACCTCCTGCTGTCAGGTCACAAACCCAGCTCTTGAAAGGTCTGGTTGGCACTCCACAGAAAATTGCTCAAAATTACAGATATCAATCCATAGATACACCATACCCACACCAAGGTTACAGTGAACCAAAGGCAGGAACAGACTATGCGAGCTGACCAAGCCTCTAAAATTGACCAGCTCAGATGACCTCAGAATGGATATGAAACCTGATGGTAGGTACCACAGGGTGCTATACCTATAAATAATATCTGTAGGGATGCTTCATTTCTGATTTGGGTTTTCAATGCAAGGGATCTAAGCAAGGTCATTTGCATGTTAAGCAACTGAGAAACATGCCCAAACCCATTTTTAAATGTCACTAAACTTAGTAAATGTTTAAAATTAAAAATATATATATATATATTACAGGATTTCAAAACACCAGAGACACAAATCAAAGCTCCTCCAATGAGAAAAGTAAGCATTTCCCAATTTGTCGATGTAATCCTTCATAACCTAACAATGGGAGGGGGGAGGCTTAACATTCAGCTTGACATTTGAGTGGAAGGGAATGAGCATCATTAAGTAAAGAGTGTGTTGTCGAGATCTGTGATGAATATATCTTGAGAAAATGTATCGTAATCTGTCATGGAGATCTGTAATGAGTATATCTAAAGGGACATGTGTCATTAAGTAAAGAATTCATTATGGAGATCTGCAATGAGTATATAGAAAAAAAACATACCATTAAGTAATGAATCATCGATATCGGTAATGGATATGCTAGAATCAAATACTTCCTCTGCAAAATGTAGATAAATCATTTGTCATGATGCTTATATTGGGCACTCCTCACTGAATACGGGACAGAGTTTTTACTAACTGATAAAACATAGTGTCGTCTAACTGCTGCATGCACCACGAGTTCTAAAACAAGAACATTAGGATCCAATTAGAGAAAGGACATTTTTTTAGTAAGCCACAGAGGTGTTCCTTGAGGTCAGAATCTGAGTGACAATATTGGAACCTGTAAAAAGGCTTTATCTAGCTGTAGGCTTTCCTTTATAGTATGACTATTTCTGTTGTTTTAATTCATTTTAGCTATTAGTGCCTTTGAAAACATAAGAGATCCCTGCAGCCTTGAAGACAAATCGAATGAAATATTTAGTTGGGAGTGTAGAGATAGCAGAAGGCATGCTTGCACTGTAAATCTGGCCCAAATCACCTACATAAATACTTGCAAGCTATTATCTAAGACTCTCCATACATCTCCCAAGTGATTTGTAAATCTTTATGTGCAATTCAGAAGAACTAAAAATTTTGTGATGAACCTAGGAATTAGTTGTTTCCCGTCTCATTTGCCTGGAGATTTAAAGTGATTATAGTTTTTTAAGATAATAAAGGTAGCCATAGCAGACAAGTGCGTGAGTAGCTGGGACATCCAGCTTTTTAATGGAGTCAGCAAAACTGAAGCCTCTTCTCATCCCCTGATAATCACTGACCTGACCTTGAACAGCCTGCTAATCTCTCTTCCCTAACCAACTACAAGAAGGTACGAGGCTGCTGCACCAGTAGAAGGGCACAAGCAATCAGGAAGACTGACTCCTGGTCACTCCAGACACTATGGCTACCATTTAGTTGGATATCTCAGTTAGCAGAAATGTCCTGTGTTCCCAACAAAAAGAAATTATAAATGTCTGAGGAACTGGAAACCCCAGAACCCTTGGTCTGATCATTGTGTATTATATTGGATTGAGATGCCACGCTGTGTCTCATAAAAATGTACAATTCTTCTACCTCTATTTTTAAACTCCCTTCACTATTAAAAAAGACTTCAGAGCCCTTAATCTCCAATTGTTTTGAAGTTGGTTCACTGACATGTTTATTTGAAAATTCATGAGACACAATTTTACCTTATTTTGGGGAAAATGAAATGCATCTCTTTGCAAGGGCACTGTGAAGATTTTAATGTTATTAGTCTTCTGAAACTCACTGTTTGAAATGCTGTTAATGTGGTGGCCATTTGGGGAAACAGATTTGTACACGGGTGAAGGTTTGCAAAATCTTTCTATTTCTTCGCTTTGGGCTAATGTGATGCAGAAAAGTTTGAACTGGGACCAAAAGGGAGAAGATACAAGTCAAAACCTGAAGGAAAAAGAACCAACACCCTCCCGCAACTTTTCTTTTATTCCACTCCTGCCATCCCTGTTTTGAGCCAATCCACAAAGGACAAGCTGAAGATCACCATGCTCTGGAGGCCTTGAGACACACAATAGTGGAATAAGTCAGTATGGGAAGTTTTAGGAAGCTGTGTGGTTTTGCACTTATACAAGTCAGGCTTAAGCGCCCATGGCAATGTAGGTCCTGTGGATACAACACAAAGCATAATGACGATTCAGCACCAACAATAAGTAAAAAGTGGAAAAAAGCCACTTTCCAAAGCAGTGGCTCAGACATTGCCCTGTTGTAATCATGCACCTCTCCAAGAATCCAGGAACATTAACGGTGCAATTCAGGAGTGAACTGATGGTGTGTCGGTGTACCAAGGAAATACTCAAGAAGGGATGTCTAGTCCAGATTGAAGGCAACAAACAGAAGGTAACATTGTCCAGAGGGAATTCATGGAAGGCTCTGATGCCAGATGCAGAGTAGCAGGGATGCCCTCCGGAGGAAAGGGAAGCCAGTGCAGAACAGAGCCACCTCACAAGAGTAAGACCAGCAGTGTGAGCACCAAGTCTTGATGGCAAAGTGTACTATTTGCCACTTGAGCTTCTTTCTTAGTTTGTGAAATTAATGATAAAGTTCGGATAGTTCTGTTATAAGCATTTTCAAACATATTCCCTATGAGATTGCAATAATGCAATAGCAAACTTTAGACTTGGCTAAAAACAAACAAACAAACTAACTAATGCCCTGAGTCTGCTCTGAAGCATAAGCAGAGATAGCAGTAATAAGGAAACTGGAATCTTGAGACCTGCTTCTTTCCCCCAGACTGACTCTCTGGAGATAACAAATTTTATTTGCCTCCAGCACAGCGTATACTAAAATTGCGTGCTAATGATGGGATAGCTTGCTTTCAATATCTTCCCTCCTCTGTTCAGAACTTTTGCTGCCAAAAGTCAGACAATGGAGCGATTACGAACACCTTGTAAAATTAAGGAGGGAAAGATAATAACTGTGGTTCGCCAGCTTTGCCTGTGGATTGGCTTGCCTGTCTTGTGATGGGTCTCAGTCAACAGCACTTTTAACTCTGTCCTATTAAGAGCTGAACAGTTGCCTCTACTAACATGATGTGTCTGGTCCCCTACACATCTGGCAAAATAAATGATGGACCTAAAAGACGCACATATCCTTTCACTAATGAAATTTTCAATCTAATTTTTCCCATGTGATAAGAATTCAGGCAGTTGAAGACGGATCGTATAGAAAACTAGCAAATATTTACTGAGAGAATATTTACTCTCAGGACAATTCACATGATACTGTAGCAAAACTAATTCATTTCATCACAAATTTCTATTGCCATGTTGGGCAGGAGGGGAAAGAGACTCAGAGGAAATATATACTAGTTACTGTGGTAGCCATAATCTTTTAATTATAAGCAGGTTCTTTAATGCATTGTAGTTTCCTATAATAAATATATAATGCTATTATAAGCAAAACTACAGTAAATTCTCCTCATATTTCACTAAACTGGAATCACAATTTCCCAACACTAAAGCTTTCCCCTAGATCAATATCAGCATGCTACAAAGATTGCTGTCAGATTTTAGTAAGACAATAATTATTAATAGCATATATTGTTCTAATGGTTAAAGGTAAAACAGAGGTTTTTATTCTATATATGAAAGATGTTGGCAAAATAAAATGAGCTTACCATATTTTTAGGAGAAATATTTCAAAGAGTTTTGTACTTACCAGAAATTGAACCTTTCCTTACGAAGAAAAGAGTAAATAGTTTGTGTGGTTTGTATAAACGTCACTGGATATGCAACCTGCTTGTTTCATGTAAACAAATGTCTTTGGATTTATTACTAGCATGTGTGCTCACAGATTAAGTACAGCCAATTAATTTAATCCAAGGTGATGTTAATCTCCAGAAGTAGCTTACCTCAAGGATGCCACAGCCTGGAAACAAAGCGGCTCCTGGCACACTGAGCATCTGAGGTCTCTCTATTAAGAGTCCTCATTAGATTGTCTCACTTATGGGCATCATTTTCTGCAGAAAGTACTCAACTCACAGATACCTCTCTTCTAATTACCTCATTTATTTATGTAAAAAGAAAAGGATGCTGCTGATACAAAATTACCTGACTTTGAATCATCCTTTGGGATGGGAGATTGTTCTTTTTATCTGTTTAGATTTTCAATTTTTTTTTTAAATTTTGCCCCTCCTGCTCCTCCCTCCAACCCCTCCCATCTACCCCACTTTGATCTCTTTCAAGTTCATGGCCTCTTTTTGTTTCATTGGGGTGTGTGTGTGTGTGTGTGTGTGTGTGTGCATGTGTGTGTTCCTAACTATATTAAATACAACCTTCTCAGGCTGTATAAGTATAAGTTTTCAGGGATGACCATGTGCTATAGTATAATCAAATAGTGTGCTATTCCCAGGGGGGAAACTTTCAACATGCCTTAGTTGTAGTTTCTGTGTATGGTTTGTGCTTTGTAAACTCCCTTCCAGGGAAGAATGTTTATTGCTGAAGTCCTAGTTCAGGTCATGTTTGGGCAGCCATGTTGGTAAGACACCATGCATGTAGCTTCTCTGACATTTCTAAGAGATATAATCTCACACACACACAGATACACACACACACACCTGCTTCTCTGGATTTTACAGCTCTCTAACTGGACTTAACTAATAAGAGGAAAACCATGCCTCATATTGGAAGGCTAGCAAACTATCCAGAGCTAGTGAAACCATATGTCTTGGAGGAGAACATACAGCCACCTTTGTACTAAGCCAACATACTACCTAACTACATTCTCAACAGTTATCCCCATACATAAAGGTATATAGAACTCTCACCCCTCATCAAGGAAATTTTCCAACAGATGAAGACCACTACAGAAAACTACAACCAATCAAAATGCAGAGTTGTGGAGCCCAGACCCAATTGATGAGTCATTCTTTGATAAACAGTTCTAAGATGCTATTTGCTCACAAGAGTGAAAAGAAAAGGCCTAGACCTTTTCATATGACTTATTTATTCTTTATTATGACCATAATAGATGGAATCATGACGCATATGGCTGCATGTGAATACAATGTGGCTACTTGGCAGAGCATGCTATAACAAAATCACTGTACCTGCACTTTTCCACAGCTACTTACACAGTGACATTTGAACATGTCACACATGAAGTCCCATATAGTATTCCTCAACCCTCTTAAGATTATCATGCTTGAGAAAAGCCTCTCCTGCTTGGGTTTTCCACTGGGCTTCCTACTGATGCTCTGAACAAGAAAAACAAATGAAAGTTCTCTGGAAGGAAAGAAGCGAGGTTCAGCATGTGTTCCACATGGTTGTCTCCAAACACATCAAGGAACTGCATGCTTTGCCTCTACATACTGACTTTGTCACAAGCAAAGGGAGAGAAGGCATTACAAACAGGGGAATGTAGAGAAGAGAAGCAACGGTGTTTATGTTGATATAAGCTTCTAATTATAGTCACTACTGTCCCCATAGACGTGAATCAATGAGCAATCTGTGTTTTCACGGTGGCAGTTAGTATAAATGGCATCATTACCGGCTTCAATGCAAAGTACAGTTGTAGCCTTCAGGTTGGCTATGATCTGCATATGCAGGACTTCTAGGTTTATCATGCAGTCTGTGACTGATAAACAATTCACACATGTCAGCTACCTTCCAACACTGAAAGAATGTCAATTCAAGAATTAGGTAGGGACCTTTTAGGAAAAGTAAAACTTCTTGTAGGGCCTCAGAAAGTAGGCTATCTTTTTCTAAGCATCTCCTATAGTACACACGACACCCCTATTACCTCACTCATATACCTGGTGCTCAGTCCATGCCTCTGTGCTATTGCAAACACTGCAGACACCACAATGTGTCAAAGACACTGTGATTTCTAATAAGTGCTTTGTAGTGCTGATGACCTAAGACCACAATTTGATTAATGAGTCTACAAAACTGCAGAAGACTGTATATTAGAACTCATATTAAGTCTCATTCCCTCTATTACCTTCAATAGTCATATGCTGCCTATTTGTCACTTGTGAATTCATACACAAATCTTGTCTGATTTCTTCTGACATAATAGTCAGATCATGAGGAATGCAGTAGCAGTGGTCATTTGTTGAGGTAAATCTCCAACCCCAATAAGCCTGTGCAAAGAACACGCAATTCAATTATAATATTTATAAGCTGCACACCTAGGTTAGACAGACATACCACTTCACTGCTCTATTTCCCGGCTATGAAATCCCTTGCTACTGGCCATTCCTCCACGCCACATGGTTCTGCTCCATCTTCCTTCCACCTCCTCTTCCACCATCTTTCTCTCTGCCATGTCTTCCCATCTCCCCTTCTTCCTTCCTCTCTCTCTCCTTCTCTAAAACTTCCAGCCACATCTTCCCCTTCCACTGCCCAATCACAGGCTCTTGCATTTATTTGACCAGTTAAAATGGGGAGAAGGTTCACTTGAATACATGATCCACTCCTGGTAGAGGCAGCCCCTTTTAGAGGAAGCAGAATTACCACCAAAATACAAGCAGCACCAGGGCAATCCACAACAGTCATTCATTCTTTGAAGTTGGTCAAACTTCAATTCAACCCTTCCTTCTTTGGTTTAGTTTTATAACTTTGAGCTATTCACTTTGTTCCTCCATGTCTACCTCCCTTGTTGTAATACATGGGGACATGTATTCTTTGTATGCTTGATGTAAGGGTCAAATAAGTAACATACACAGTTATCTTTCTCTATGAATGTAGAATTTATTCCAAAACTCATTACCACTACAGACACCAAATTCTGCAGTGTCTCAAGTCTTTTACAGAAAATGGTGTAAAGTTTTACGTAATGTACAAACATACTAATATACTTGTAAGTCATTACTAATGTATAAATACTGCCTAATGCAATGTAAATGCTATTTGTTAAATTCTTATACCATGTTGTTTAAGGCATAATGACAAAGAGAATGTTTAAATATGTTTAGTACAGATGAAGGTTTGAGTGTTTTTCATTAGTTAAATGCACAGATGAAGAACCTGTGGATAGGAATACTGACTGAATCCATGGACAAAGAAAGCAACAGGACTCACAGTCTTAATAAATGCTCAAAATGAAGTAATCATTTCTTTCATGTCAGTCTTCTTGGAAAACATGCCCCTTGTTCCTCATAGCCTTTAGTAAACTGGCACTCTACTCTAGCATGACACATGATCTGACCCAAGTTTACTATTCAGATTTTGTGTCACCCCATAGTTTTGATCACTTTACATTTTAAATGTGCCTAAATTCTCTTTTCTTTCTTCCTTTCATTCTTGCATTCTTTCTTCATTGAGGATTGGAACCAGAGCCTCATGCATGCTAAGAAAGTACCCTACCACTAACCCATGTTCCCAAGTCTATATAAGCCCTCTTTTACTTTGTCTGTGTTGTGTGACAGTTTCCTCTAAGATTGAAACTTTCCATCACCCATGAAAACTCCTTAAACAACTCAAAATACTTTCAAAAAGGCCCTGAAACAGACCAGATCCACTAGACCCCTCCCTTCTCCCAGAGTAAGCAATGAAGACAGCTGAGAGTCACTGTCTAACAAATCGAACTGCAAAGATTCTCAGATAAGTCAAGTCTGCAAAGAAACCTGAGACCAGAGCAGCAGCATGGAAGAAGCCTAAACCAGCTGAGTTGCCGGGACCAACCTGAGACACTTGGGAAGGACAAGCTCCAACTTGTTGAGCTGCCTGCAGGTTTAGCAGTGTGCTTGAGGTTCCTAGCTTTTGTAACCCTTGCTGGGGTTGCCTTTGGTCATTCAACTCTCTTTGAATCATTTCTGTTCCTCTAAGTAACCCATCACCATATTCCTGTAGGCAACCCCAATAAAGCTCGTTGGTTCACAAAGTTAGACTTTGGTGGTATTTTGGTCTGTCATGGGCTTCATATTGGGGATGAGTGTGTGTTGCCTCTCCCTAGGAAAAGTTTTGTCTCACAACAGACTGTCTCCTTACCAAAACACTGTACTTTTTAAAAGTCACACATCTCTTTCTTTCTTCAGCTCTAGTTTATCTGAAAACCTTTTCTTGAATCTTTACTTTTTTTTACAGGACACTGGTATTTCCTGGTGAACAGAGTGGGTCCCATGTGCTCTCTTTATAAGTTTATTCCCCAGAGCTTTCAATACTGTCCCATCATTAATGACTTCTCAGTTTATATTCTCAGTAGACACCAGAAGCATAACTTATCATCTTGAATTTCCACAAACATTTCAGTCCCTTGTACATATTCAGTAAATAATGTTTGATGGACAATTCCTCTGACCACATCTGGAAACAGAAACATTTTGAGAATTTACTGTGCTATGGAAAAACTGGCCAGCAAAAGACCAAGCAGCACACCCAATGTTGGAGAACTCAGGTTTATTTTATGTTAGTGAGCTTAGAGCAAGCTAGTGAACTACAAGTTCAGCCCCTGTCTCCACCTGCAGTTTCTTGTAGTTTCCATAGGCTGAACGACAGTGTCGATATCTACCCTATATGACCACCTGCAGATGGTCTGCCTGTATGTTTCATGTTCACTGAGTCGGGGCAGGGAGGGGGTTGTCCATTATACACAGGATTTGGAAATGCTAAGGGCAGTTTCTGCAGTGCAGCAGTTATCTTAAGAAGATGGTTTTATGAGTAACCATACTTCAGGATCAAGGGAGTGTGAGTTTCAGCTGAAACAGGCAGAGACATAGAAACAAAATTCAGCATCTTTAACTATAATAGCCATAAACTTTTGCCTCATTTTTGTCTCCACATAATCTCATAGCTTGCAGAAATTGTTATTTAAGATACCACAGGGCAAGAGCATAGTTTAATTATATTTTAAAATACAGCTCAATTAATTTTAAAATAGGGACATATTAAAGGTATTAAATGAATAACATATGTTTCTTTTTCCTCCAACTGTGGAATGCCTCCTTTGTCATTTCCACACAATACACATGCTATTCTGAATATGTTAAAGATCTCTTTAACTCTGAAATGATGTCCCCCTTTAGACTTGGAGTTTTCACACAACCTTTCCTTAGTGACACATATGTTGATCCAGTCATTTAAAGATATTTAAAGCAAATTCACTATGCACCAGGGACACAGAAACAGACACACTAACAAACAAACAAAGAAACAAACAAAGTCTTTGCCTTCAAAGACAAATTGTGTGCAATTAAGTCTACTGTGTGTTAAATAGTTCTAAGTGCTACGAAGAACATTGAAATTATGTGGTAACAAGAGTGGTGGAAATTAGAAAAGAACTCAACAGGAAATTTTCTCATGCAGCTAATTTGTCCCTCGAAATTGGATCCATGCTATTAGGAAATTGGAGTCATGATTCCAATGAAAAGATGAAAGAATTACGGGCATCCATTGTTGCAGTGAATAACATCTGTGTGGAGATTGCCACCACTCAACAGTGGTTGAAGATGATCCAGGGGACCTTCAGCTTCCTCGAGGACTGAGGAGGAATGGCCTTCTGGGGATTTTTACTGTGTGCTGTATGTGTTGGTATGCTGTGGTGGATGATACGCATGCGCAGAGTGACAGTCCACACGAGAGAGGGTGTAAAACTGAATGTATTCTCATAAAGTGAACAACAGTGTTATAAAGTATAGAGAACAAAGGGGTAGGATGTCACAGTAGGCAAAGTACATTGAAGTTACTTGACACAAAACAGGAATGACTTCAAAGGGACTTACAAGAGTCGGGTAATGTTTACAGTTAAGATAAAGCAGTTCTGCCTAGGGTCAGCTAAAGCCGGGTAAGGATTTCACACCTTAGTCACAACTTGTGCTACTCCTTTGAGCCTTGTGAAAGCTAGCACCAGGGGTTCTGCACTAGCAGACCTTCTCATGAATAATGCAATACCACAACCCCCCTATTTCCTAGGCCTTGGTAAATACTTGCATATGAAAGTAACCTTTTCACTGAATTCTGAGCTCCTGGCTTTAAGGAATTTTTAGGACTTGGAACAATGGCTTTAAGGGTATGTATTTCACTTATGGTAAAAGTTTAATCTTTAAAGGCATTAATAATATTGAAAGAGAGCATATATCATACTAGCATGCGGATAGGGTTCGTGTATATATATTATTGGAAATGCCAGGGCTCTAGGAGGCTGAATCTCTTTGAAACTCTTTTCCTCAGAACTCCTTCAGGTTTTTAGGCCTGTTGTGAGCCACCACTGAAGTAGGCATGGCAGAGGTATCTTTCGTGAACCTTATTATCTTCCTTTTACATGGCAGTATACACGGTCTTATGCATCTTGCAAATAAATACATCCACAAAAGAGAAACCTTGGCAAAATTATTGTGATCATTGATCAGTTCTCCATCTATATTGTGGCAGCTTTTATACACGTGATAAAATGTCATGAAACTATACAAATATGTTTTCATTAACTCAAAAGATATTCCTTCCCATTTGTAGTTATTTCCCATTGCCACCCATACCCCAAAGCAAGCACAAACCTATTATGTCCTGTGCCTAATCTGGTAATTTCCTGTAAATGGCATTATACAAAAGTGAATCTCTTGTCCACTAAGAATACTATTTGAACACAGGTTAGTACATTGTGCCAAATTAATACTGAATAGTGTTCTGGTATAATGATTTATTTATGGAATTGAGTATTTATCAGTAATTTTGTTAAGCAAAGGGCATAACAATTTTCAATGTGTTCTATAAAAATACAACAACAACAGATCGTTCTCTATAAATAATTCCCAATAAGAAATACAAGGGAAACTGGAGAAATTGTTCTGTGGTTAAGTGGTCTGACTACCCTTCTAGAGGACCTTGCTTCAGTTCCCAGTGCCTACATGGTAGCTAACAACTATATAATTCCAGTTTCAGGAGATCTGACACTGCTGGATTCCATGTGCACCAGTCATGCACATGTGAATAGACATACATGCAGGCCAAATGCCCATACACATAAGATAGATAGATAGATAGATAGATAGATAGATAGATAGATAGATAGAAAGATAGATAGATAGATAGATAGCAGAAAAACATGGGTTTTAGGTGAGGTGGCAAATGGCTGCTATCTCAGCATTAGGAGGCTGAAGCAGAGCTAATACAAACTTGTGGCTATACTGGGATCCAAGGTGAGATTCTGACTCAAAGAAAAATAAGAGGAGGATGAGGAAGAAAAGGAAGAAGAGGTAAAGAAAGAAGAGGAGGGACAGGCACTAGGCTTCCATGCACAGCCTTATGTTGGGTTCCAGGACAACAAGTAAGTCAGGGTGGAAAGGTGGAGGATGAATGAAGTACTAGTAGGCCAAAGTTCTCAGTTCCACAAAAATGTCACCATTTTACTTCTAAAACACAGAGTAGAGCTGAACTGATGATAAAGAAAACTGCATAAACAAAGTTGACCTATTGGCTCATCCAGCAGTGCTACACCAGTAATACTAACAATGATAACAATAGCAATGAGGTGGAGGAGGGGCAACTGAAAGATAACTGTTGTGGCAAGCACTGTGTTTAATGCTTTACAGGATGAGTTTCATTCAATCATCACAACCCTGTGAACTACACACTATTGCTATCTGTACTTCTTAGTAGGAAAACTGGGGTTAAAGAAAATTTTACCCCTCCCCCCCCCCAAATTAGCAAATAGTTCTTGTAACCAGGTGATACCAGTGCATTCTATCTTATAGTGAAATATATGTGCTGAGGCCATATTGTGAAGGGTAGAAAATAGCAAGCTAAAGAAGGTATTTACGCTATAGGACCTGAAGACACTCTGAAGGTTTTTGAGCAAGACCAAAACATCCTTGTGACAAATAAAGGAGGGAAGGGACTATGGTGATAGAAACCAGTAAGATGGCTCCAAAAATTAATGAGGTCACAAGGGCTTGACTGAAGAGCAATGAACACAAAAAGAAATTACTCCTGCAAATTGTTCAGAGGTAGACCCCAAATAACATAATGATTGATTAGTTATAAAACATAAAGCAATAGATGTGTTTAATATTTTAAAATTAGTAATGCAATATAGTTCTGTATTCGATAATTTATATTCAAAAGTGGTAATTCAGTGTAAGTAAAGAATCCAACACAGAGATACCTTGTAATATTTGTATGAACAGATGACAACAGAGCTTTTTCTGAATTCTTACCATGTTCCTATTTAATGAGTAACTCAGACTGTACAAACCTGGCAAAACGATGGTTCGATAAACAACATAAACAAAAGGAAATAGAGAATCAGGACCTGGGCCAATCCACTCCATTTTTAACACAGTTTAAAGTCTCAGAAAGACATTTTGGTACTGTTTTTCCAAAATAAAATTATTATTATTATTATATGTTATTGGAGATTTGGAAAGAAAGTAGAGTAGGAAGAATTAAGTGGCATTCTAGACAGCTAGAATGTAACTATGACAACTAGCAATAGTGTCACTCAGGCAGTCAACTAATTGTAGTGCTGCGTCCCAGCTGCAGTGGGTAGGGACTAACATGGAAAGGACTGGGTTAGACTGAAGTAACAAATAGATGAAAACCACACCAATATCTCTCAGTTACATGAATGGTTGAGAAAATAGAACTGATCTAATTGTGCCATGTGTTAAAATTCAAAATGAACCCAGTACTTGAGAGGCTGAAGCAGGAGGATTGAAAAGTTCAAAGCTAGCCTAGGCTACATAGAAAGATCCTGCTTCATAAAAAACTAATAATGAAATAAAATAAGGATGGTTCTAACTAATGTACAGAACAGGAATAAAGCACTGTTTGATATCTATAAAAGAATTAACAAGCCGGGCAGTGGTAGTGCACGCCTTTAATCCCAGGACTGGGGAGACAGAGGCAGGTGGATTTCTGATTTCAAGGCCAGCCTGGTCTACAGAGTGTGTTCCAGAACAGCCAAAGCTATATAGAGAAACCCTGTATTGAAAAAAAAACAAAAAAACAAAANAAAAAAAAAANAAAAAAAAAAAANGAAAAGAAAGAGAGAGAAAGAAAGAAAGAAAGAAAGAAAGAAAGAAAGAAAGAAAGAAAGAAAGAAAGAAAGAAAGAATTTTTAAAAAACTATAGCCATGTGTCACTTAGCAATGGGATGCATTCTAAGAAGTGACATTAGACAGTCCCTGCAGTATCTATTATCACTAAGATGGTTGTGACCACACTGAGTAGTGTGGCCCTGAATATCCAGCACATACTCATGAATATCAGCACGAAGCCAGTGGCTGCAGCATTTTAAACATTCTAAAAATTTCATTGAAACACAAATTAAGACATACATTGTGGGAAGCAGGTGTGGCCACGTGGCAGCCAAGATGGTGCCCTGGCTCATTGCCAAGCCCTGCGATCCCTGCTTATTTACCAAGCACCTGAATGATCATGCATATCTGAATGATCACGTGCACCTGAATGGTCACGCACACCTGAATGATCATGCACTGTCTGCCTGACGCATAGCGTCATACAGCACGATATTGAGTGACTGGCCTATCAACACCTACCCTGTCTGCGTGCATGGCTCATGTACAGAGCGTGCTGAATGCTGATTGGATGATTAAGAGTGGTGAGAGATGAGTGCAGAGGGTGGAGGGGGATAAATTGGGTGATCCCCCATAATAAAAAGAGCTGAAGCAAGAGAACAAAGAAGAATAAAGGAAGCTACAGGAGAATAAAGGAGAATAAGGGAAGCTGCAGAAGCTGCTCAAACCCTGCCTTGGCGTACGTGTCGTCTTTGCCCCACCTCTGCTGGACGGAGTGTTGGGCATGTGACAATACATTTAGGCTGCTTGATAGATATTTATTTTTAATTTAAGCCTCATTATTAAGTTACTGCCAGTTGGTCAGAATCCAATAAGTATTTAATAAAATAAAGAATGAGAATAACATCTTTCTCCAAAGTGTTTCCCTGTAGGAGATAATGGCCTTCTGCGTAGAGTGTATTTCAGAATGTGTGGAGCACTGGCAAAAGTCTGTTCCATTTCTCCCTGTGTGAGAAAGACAATGCAGCTACCTTCAATACATATAACTAAGACATGTCAACCTTTGAACGGTTCCTAATTGTCTTTGCAGAACAGAACAGCAGAGCTCCTACCTAGAGCCTCCATTAGAGGCTCAGCTTGTCCTTCTCTGTAAATTAATAAATAATCCTTGAGATTTCACAGAAGTTATTGGAAGCATCCTTAGAAAGGATAAATCATCCCTGACACACTTACACACTACCACAGGGGGATACTAAGTTGCTAGATGGTTCCAGTTTCCTACAAAGAAACATTACAAATCTCAGTCTATCTAGACAATTAAATTAAGCCCCTAATATGAGGCAGTTAGAGAATCCTTCTGCTTAGAGAAAGGAGATTCTGAAATCAGGGAAAGGAATTGTTGTAAGGCTCTTTGAGAGAGTGAGAAAAACATCTTGAACCTACTTAAACTCACTTCTCAGCCTGTTGGCTAAGAGCAAGTGAGACCACATTAACATTTCTACTTTTGAAGGGAGTTGAGATGTTCTTTCCAAACAGCATCTCTATCCGAAGCCTCGCTACTACTGCTCTCACGGATGCTTCCCTTTCCTGTTATAGGCTTGGTTTTATTTTTTGGTTTTGGTTTTTCATTTCAGCTGTAAAATTTTGTAATTCTAGGTTACTTAACCATCAGTGATAAACAGTTAAGGAAGGGCCTCACAGTTAAGAGTGCTTGCCACAGCTGTAGAAGACCAGGACCCATGTCTGGCAGTTCATAGCTTCCTGTAACTCCAACTCCAGGGAAGCCATTGCTCTTTTCTAACCTCCGTGGGTACCCACACTCATAAGCACATACCAACCTAGACACACAGAGATACACATAATTTAAAATAAAATTCAAAATAATAATACACAGCTGGATTTAAGATGTGTGAAGCTGATGGTAATTACTTCCAGTCACAAATAACCAACTTGTTTTGGTTCTGAAAAGTGCAGTCATTCGCAGAGCTGTGGACCCAGCCCAGGGCCTCACTCATCTGAGGCAAGTGTTCTTGCATTAAACTATAATATCAGCCAAGAACACTTTTTAAAATACCCGACATGTTCTTCTTTTGGTTTGTTGTTTTTGTTTTATGAGATGGGGTCTCATTAAACTAGAACATCAACCAAGAACACTTTTTTTTTTTAATATTTTCTTTATTTACATTCCAAATGTTATCCCCTTTCCAGGTTGGTGATTTAGTCCATGGGAGCTCTGGGGGATTCACCACAGACTAAGGTTCATCTTCAGTAACAACAAAAACAATGGAAAGCACAGATATACATGGAAGCTGAACAAACACTCTACTCAATGATAACTTGGTCAAGGAAGAAATAAAGAAAGAAATTAAAAACTTTTTAAAATTTAATGGAAATGAAGGCACATCATACCAAAACTTAAGTGCATCCAAAAAGAAACTGGAGAGAGAATACTCTAGAAGCTTAACAGCACACCTGAAAGCTCTAGAACAAAAAGAAGCAAATACATATAAGAGGAGTAGATGGCAGGAAATAATCAAACTCAGGGCTGAAATCAACCAAGTAGGAAAAAAAAAAAAAAAAACTATACAAAGGATCAACCAAACCAGGAGCTGGTTCTTTGAGAAAATCAACAAGATAGAAGACCACTTTTTAAATATTAAACATTTTCTTCTGTGATTGGATGTTTTTTGTTTTATGAGACGGGGTCTTAACACTAGGCTAACATGGGATTCAGTATGCAATTCACCCAGTAATCAAATCCAGGATCCGCCTTTCTGAGCTTCCTAAGTATAAAATCACAGGCACACACCACCACACCTGGCTCAAAAAAGGTATTTTAAATTTATTTTTAAATGGAAAGGTCTGAATTCTGGTTTAAATCATATATGCCCTGGTTCTCATTCCTACAATTGATGATCTCTAATGAGCAACTTCTAGAATAAGTACAATGCCCTCTGGTGGCCTTTTATGTCCTTGGACTTCTCAAGTCATTCCATCTAAAAATCCTAATGGAAGAAGAAAATGATTATATAATCATTCACTGAAGTTTTATCAAAGCTTGAATTTTAATTTTAATTATTCTTTTATAACATCATAATAATTTCATCTATACTTGTACTGTTTCAATGTACAAAATGATTTAAATTATTTTTTATTAAATAAATCAGTATGTGTCATAATTAGTCCCTCTGGCTTTTCACAAATGTTCCACAGCATATAGCAATGTATTTGTAACAGAAAGTGGGATACTTATAGAGGCAGAAAAATAGAGGAAGGTAAGACACACCAGTCGCTGCCTGAATGGATGTAGGCTGGCTGCCAACAATGAGATCCTACAAGTGGGATTCTGTCTCCTACCACAGACAAAACCTGAGTCTTACAACCACAGTGGAGACCCTGGGACATGGTTGGGAGTGGGGTGGCTTCAGCTGTCCCTGTACTATCAGCCCTGTGGACTGGTCGGTGTAAAGAGACCTTGTGCTTGATACTGGTTTATGCCCATTTTTACTTGTAGCTGCCAACACAGGTTCATGGTAAGTAGTGATTGGCTCTGCCTTTTCAGAACAGCAGCTCAACCTCTTGGCATTGGTGTTGTAGGTACCCTAGCTTGGACTCTATCCCTTTCATAGTGCAGTTCACTGTCCTTGTTCCTGTGAGTTTGTTTCCCTGCACATGCAGGGTCAGCAGCACATAAGCAGATGGCCCTGAGATGAGCTGGGCTTGTGAGTGATTACCAAGTAATCATTGCTGGCATGGGGGAGGTAACAAGCCAGTTAATACTGAGAATAGGAAGCCAGATCCTAGGCTGGGATGTACTATAATATCACTATAGGGGAAGAGAAGTGAGGGGAAGAGAAGGAAGAGAACAAAACTGAATACAGGTTAACAAACCACAGCACAAGTAGTTAGAAAAGACTGACACAGGGCGAAAATAAAATAGTGGTTATAGAATGAGTGCACGGGAAGATACATTTTGAAGAATATCCAGACATTAATAAGAATCAATATACCAATAGACACTTTTCAAAAATCATACATTTACCAAGTGCTACTCTAAGTCCTAAAAAGTCTTTCTTCCTTTCTTTGTTATTTTTATTTGATTGGTTGGTTTTAATTAATATATAATCTCGGTGTGTAAACCAGGTCACCCTCAAACTCACAATCTTTCTCCCCCCTGCTCCTACTTGGATTACAGGCTAGACCGCCACACCCATGCCAGGGATTCTAAATGAGGTTCTGAAATGCTCACACATCCTCAAAAGAGTCAAGTGCTAAAAGTTCGGACGCCAGCTTATACTCCTATCAGAAAGTGGTGCAACCCCATAGAAGGAAGTGATGTCATTGTGGGCATGCCTTTGAAGGGAAGTCCCAGGTCCCTTCTCTCTATTGCTTTCTAGACATTGTGATTTGACCAACTCTATTCCGTCACAATCTCTCCACTATGATGTTCAGCCTCCTCTCAGGCTGCCACACCAAGCAACCTTAACTAAAACCATGAGTCAAATAAACCTTTCCTACTTTTAACTTTCTAACTTGATTTTCTCAGTAACTTTGTCACAACAGAGAGCCTAATGATGTGATAAGCACTGTCCATCACTTACACTGGCAATCATTCTCGATTTTTCTTCTTCATTGGTGTTAGAAAACCAAATACTCACCCCTCAGTCACCCTGAAGTCAGGTTATAATGCACACAGAGTTGCCATCTACTGGGAGGTTTCTGAGAAATTTTTATGATGAAAGGAATCAGCTGAGCTAGTGCCATCTCCCCTCCCTTGCTGCAGAGGAAAAAAAGAAGTCATACTTGGAAATCCTCTGAGGACACAGTATGAATATAAAAGCACACTAAGGATGTCCAAGCAGGAAAATAAAAGTGTGTCCTTGATCAGTGGTTGAACAGATGGACTAATGTAGCCACCACCTCACTGTGCTTATTACAAGAGATAAACAGACTCTGTTCTAGGAACCTTGTTGAAAACAGCTCTTCTCAAGAAGCAGCTAAGTCTAACTCTAGGGTGTACACAGAAATGGATTTTATTAGCAGACTGTGGAATAGCCTGCAGAGTCTTCAATATTACTAATTACAGTTTCACCACCTTTTACTCCTCCCAGCTCCTTTCCACTTCCTCTCCCATCCAGATCCACTCCATCGCTGTCTCTCAATAGAAAACAAGCAGGCTTTTAAGGAACAATAATAAAATATAATACAATATAATATAATAAGATAAAACAAAAGCTAGCACATTGGAGTTAGACAAAACAGAAGAAAAAGAGCCCAAAATAAGGCATAAGAAACAGAAACCCACATGTTTGCATACTCAGGAATCCGGTAACAACACTAAACTGGAAGCCATACTAAATGTGCGTAGATCCATACATGTTCTGTGCATACGGATTCAGTCTCTGTAAGTAAACATGAGCATTGTTCTTGGTGATTTAGAAGGCCTTGTTCTCTTCGTGTCCTCCATATGCTCTGGCTCTTACACTCTTTATGCCTCCTGCTTCTCAGGGGAAGGATTTTATGAAGACTTCTTTTCCAGGGCATGAAGTCTGACTGTGGGTCTGTGTGTTTGTTCCCATCTGTGGCAAGAGGAAGCTTTTCTAATGATGGCTGAGCAAGGTACTTGTCCATAGGTGTATGAGACTATCAATAAGAATCATTTTTATTACTACACATTTTACTATTACTATTTCAAGAACCGTAGTTTTGGGGTTTACCCTAGGTCCCTCGGCTATCTAGTCTCAGGATTTTGGTCACTGAAACAGTATTTGGCATGGATTTCATTTTATGGAGTTGGCCTTAGGTCAAATCAGATATTGACTGGTCACTTCTACAAGCTTTATTCCACCATTGCCCTGGAGTATTTTTCAGGCAGGACACCATTGTTCAAGGATTTGTAGCTAGGTTGGTGTTTACATTTCTCTTTCAGTAGACTGCAAATATTTTTCTGTACCAAAGATGCTAGAATGTAGTGATGAAAGCTTCTATGTACACACCAGCTTGACTTACTCGTGCTCAATAAGTTGTGTTTCGTTGTTTCCATCAGTGGGTGAGGACTTGCCATGAGTTTATGGACAGCAACCTATATAGTTTTAGTAATAGCCTGGCTTGTTTGGGGATGTCATAGGACCTCTTTGGCCAACAACTCAATTAAATATGACCCAATTCTGGAATGGAAGCTTCATTCATTGACAAGAGATGCCCAGAAGGGATTCTCTCTCTCCCATTATTTGGCTATTTCAGTTAGATCATCTTCATATATGTATATATTCTAGAAGCTTCTACTATACTAGGTTTCCATACTAACCACCTCAAATGGCTTCATATTCCATCTCTAATTCCTCTCCCCCTTTTCCATCCTCCTCCCCAGTTGAGCTTCTAATCAATGGAGCCCCATCAGTGATTATTTTATTCCCCTTACCTAATGAGATCCTTCTGTTCCTCCTAGTTCTTTGCTCTATATCTAACCTCTGTGGTTCTAGATCATTGACTTAACTGCTAATATCAACATATAAGTAAATACCATAGTTCTCTTTCTGGGTCTAGTATAACTTACTTTGGATAATTTTTTTCTAATTTTATCAGTTTACCTGAAAATTCCATGGTTTGATTTTTTTTCATGGCTAACTAATATTTTATTGAATTACTCATGGTATTGTACATAAAGAAACTCTAGGTACATTAAGATATACATAAAGATGCTCTAGATACATTAAGATTCTTCTAGGTTGTTTCCACTTTCTGGCTATTATGAGTAGAGTATTTATGAACATTGTTGAACAAGTGTCTCTGTGGATGAATTGTCTTTTGAGTAAATACCCAAGAATAGAGTCTTGAGTATATCCATTCTCATCTTCCTACAGAACTGCCGCAATGATTTCCACAGCAGTTGTGCAAGCTTGCATTCTCACCAGCCATGGATGAGTCTTCCCCTTAACCCCCACCCGTGCCAGCATGAGCTGTCACTTGTTTTATTGATCTTAGCCATCCTGATGGATAGAACATGAAATTTTAATGTAGCTTTGATCTACATTTCCCTGTTGACTAAGGATGTTGGACATTTCTTTAACAGTTTCTCAGCCATTCAAGTTTCCTCTTTTGAGAATTCTATTTATATCAATACCCATTTTTCACTGTGTTATTTATTTTCTAAATATCTAGTTTCTTAAGTTCTTTATATACTTTGAATGTTAGTCCTCTATCTGATGTGTAGTAGGTAAAAATTTCTTCCCATTCTTTGTCCAAATGACAGTGTCCTTTGCCATGCAGAAGCATCTCAATTTCTGAGGTCTCATTTAGTAATTGTTGATGTTAGCTCTAGTTCTTGTGCTAATAGTATTCTGTTCAAAAACTCTTTTTCTGTAAAAATAAGTTCAAGGATGTTCCCACTTCCTCTTCTACCAGGTTCTGTGTACCTGATTTATGTTGAAGTCTTTGAACCATTTGGCATTGAGTTTTGTGCCAGGTGGGGTATGGATCTCTTTGGATTTTTCTACATGCAGCTGTCCAGTTTGAACAGCACCACTTATTTAAGATGCTTTCTTTTGTCGATTGTGTATGTCTGACTTCCTTATAAAAAACCAGGTTCCATAGGTGTGTGAATTTATGTCTGGGTTTTCAGTTCCTTTGACTGAAGTGTTTATTTCTGTTCAACACCATGCTGGTTTTGTAACTATAGCTCTATAGTACAACATGAAATCAGGACTGATTATCCCTCAATCTACGTTTTTATTCAGCATGATTTTAGCAATCCTGGGTTTTTTATGTTTCTATAAGAAACTGAAAAGTGTCCTTTCAAATTCTGTGAATAATTATATTGGAATTTTGATGGGAAGTGCATTGAATCTAGAATTTGCTTTTGGTAGGATGAGCTCTTTTACTATATTCATCCTGCCAATCCATGAGCATGGGAGATTTTTTTTTTCATCTTCTGATATCTTCTTTGATTTCAATGTCTTGACGTTTTTATTATACAAATCTTTCGTTTCCTTGGTTTGAGTTACCCTAAGAAATTTTATATTATTTGATACTATTGTAAAAGATGTTGTTTCCCTGATTTCTTTCTTGGACTGTCATTTGTATAAAAGACTACTGACTTTTTTTTTTTTTTGAGTTAGTTTTGTATCTAGATATTTTGCTGAAAATGTTTATCATCAGCTGTAGAAGTTTCCTGATGGAATTTTTAGGGTCACTTATACTATCGTATCACCTGCAAATAAAGATACTTTGGTTTCTTCTTTTCCTGCTTGTATACCCTTAATCTTTTTTAGTTGTTTTATTGCTCTAGCTAACTAATACTTCAAATACAGCATTAACTAGGTATGAAGAGAATGCACCACCTTGCCTTGTTTCTTATTTGGTGAAATTATTTTGAATTTCTCTCCATTTAAGCTGATGTTGGCTATAAGCTTGCTGTAAACTACCTGTATTATGTTTAGAGATGTCCCTTGTATCTCTTTCTAAGACTTTTGTCACAAAGAGGTGTTGATTATTGTCAAAGATCTGGTATTTTTCTATCCAGAAACTGTCTCTTCCTACAGAGCCTGCTACTGATGTTTCTTCTGAGTACCCTCATCCATACTCACATCAGGCCTCTAACCCCAGCTCTACCTACTCATGTACCACAGGTACTGAAGATCAGGGCTATGTCAACATATCAGGTTTGTGTCCAGTGCCTTTCCCATTGTGAAAGGCACAGCCTTATGTCTAGGTCCTCCTTTCTCTATGGATGCACTTAATACAAAAGTTTCCTTGTTTTAAACTTTAAAGCATACTAAATTGCTAGATCCTACTTTCTGCCATTACCTAGACTCTGAATCCTACTCTGAACCGCAAAACTATGGTTAACCTTCTCAGTCTCCCTCAATCCTAGCCTTACATTTTTTGACCCAATTCTTTTTTTTTTAAGCCCAATTCTTGTCTCCTCTATCCACCATCAACTGCTCAATCAAACTGGTCAATCTTGATGTTGTGCTCAATAAAACTGATGTCATATCAATCTTGACATCATTCATACTCAATCAAACTTGATATGCTCAATTAAACTGGTCAACCTTGATGGCAATTGCTCATCATATTGGTCAATTTTGATGTCATGGTCTACCATACAGGCTTGTTCCTGTGACCATAATCATTATCACGTATTGCCCAGGCTAAGAGTAGATACCCAAGAGTCTTTACTTTGGGGCATTTTATTTAACATCTTTTCTGGTCCCTTTTTATTAACCCTTAAAGTTCTTCAGCCCAAATTTTCAGATTTCAAACATGTTTCACATTTTCCTTTAATTTTCCTCCTATATACTAGATAAAGGACTAGAAGAAAATCTTCACTTAAGAAAGACGCAATGTCATCAAAGTCACATTGGTATTCTCCTACAGTCTGTGTACATGAGAACTCAAGGCCTTCGTTCACTGTTTGCACAGGATGAATTAGTGCAATTGCTTGGAAATGTCTAAAACACATTTGTTTTCCACCTTTATAGTTCACTAAAATATATAACAATATCCCGACTTATGAAGGACCATTTCATGGCAGGCATTATACCAGTTGCTTTTACTTCTGGCCTAACGATGACCAGAACAAAGGAAGAGTAGTCCTCTCAAACACAGTGACCCCATACAGATTGTAGAACATTTCATCGTTGCATCAAAGCTCCAGACCCACCTAAAATTTTTACTCAGTCGTCTCACCATGTGGGAAGCTCAGACAGGAAGATGAAAAGTCTGAGGGAAGCCTTGGTGCATAGCAAGACTCTGAATAAACAATAAAAGAAAAGAAAAATCATATTCATATGGATGTCCTCAATTTCTTCCTGCAAAAGTCCCTAAGACAATCTTAGAATTCATTACTAGATTTTTTTTCTTTTTTCTTTTTTTTTTTTTTTTTGATATTTTCTTTATCTTTCCTGGTTTCCCTTCCAAAAACCCCCTATCCCCTCCCCTATTCCCCTGATCTCCAACCCACCCACACCTGCTTCCTGGCCCTGGTATTCTCCTACACTGAGGCTTAGAGCCTTCACAGGACCAAGGGCCTCTCCTCCCATTGATGACCGACTAGGCCATCTTTTGCGACATATGCAGCTGGAGCCATGAGTCCCACCATGGGTATTCTTCAGTTGGTGGTTTTGTCACTGGGAGCTTGGGGGGGGGGCTGGTTAGCTCATATTGCTATTCCTCCCATGGGGATGCAAACCCCTTCAGCTCCTTGGGTCCTTTCTCTAGCCCCTTCACTGGGGACCTTGTGCTCAGTCCAATGGATGGTTGTGAACATCCACTTCTGTATTTGTCAGGTACTGGTAGAGCCTCTCATGAGACACCTATATCAGGCTCCTGTCAGCAAGCACTTGTTGGCATCCACAATAGTGTCTGGGTTTGATGACTGTGTATGGGATAGATGCCCAGGTGGGGCAGTCTCTGGGTGGTCATTCCTTCATTCTCTGTTCCACATTGTCTCTGTAACTCCTTCCATGGGCATTTTGTTGCCACTTCTAAGAAGGATCGAAGTATCCACACATTAGTTTTCCTTCTTCTTCAGTTTCATGTGGTTTGTGACTTGTATCTTGGGTATTCCGAGCTTCTGGGCTAAAATCTACTTATCATTGAGTGCATATCNNGTGNNTTCTTTTGTGATTGNGTTACCTCACTNAGGATGATATCCTCCAGATNCATNCATTTGCCNAAGAATTTCATNAANTCATTGTTTTTAATAGCTGAGTAGTACTCCATTGTGTAAATGTACCACATTTTCTGTATCCATTCCTCTATTGAGGGACATCTGGGTTCTTTCCAGCTTCTGGCAATTATAAATAAGGCTGCTATGAACATAGTGGAGCATGTGTCCTTATTATATACTGGAGCATCTTCTGGGTATATGCCCAGGAGTGGTATTGCTGGGTCCTCAGTTAGTACTATGTCCAGTTTTCTGAGGAACCACCAAACTGATTTCCAGAGTGGTTGTACCAGCTTGCAATCCCACCAGCAATGGAGGAGACCAAAAACTCAGGTGACAGCAGATGCTGGCAAGGATGTGGGGAAATAGGAACACTTGTCCATTGCTGGTGGTATTGCAAGCTGGTTCATTCCTATATTTAATGTATATAATATGAAATGACTAAGACTAGCCATGTCATATAAACATGTCACAAAAACTGAAACTTTTCTTAACTAAAACTTTTCTTGACAAGAAAGGAATAGACTCTCCTGGGAGATGAATTATTAGTACCTCCTGGCTGCTCAGCTTTCAGAAATGTTCCTACTTTCCAGCTTCTCTGATCTTTTAAAAAAAAAAAAATTGTGCTGACTGTTCTCATCATCACGTGCTGAGTTTTCTCTTCCAAAAGAAGAAGGTTAAGTCTTCCCCAAGGTTAAACTAGGCAGTCTGAAGCTATTGATTTTCAGCTGTGTGTCTACTGAAATACGAAATGGAAATCTGGACATGTTAGACCATGGTGTCTGTTTCCTACACAAAGGCTATGGTGACTAGATTGGCAGTTCTGAAGCTGCATACTAAGGCAGATTTCCATACTTCCCAGCATATTTACAATTAAAAATATAGTTGGACTGTGCCTAGCCCAGCCTTACCAATGAAGCATTGAAACAGAGAAAATTGGAAAGTTACCTAACATAGTCTATCTATCTGGGAAATAGTTTCACTTCCCTTACTTCTAAGGGCATAAAAAAATCTATATTGAAGAAGGGGAAATACAGAGATTTTGTGATTTCATTACTATGATTTCATTAAGGTTCTGAGACCATTTATTCAACTGAAAAAAAAAGATCAATACTAATTTCTAGCTCATTAGAGCATTTGTGGCATTTATGCATTAATTAATTGTGCTCTGCTCTTGACTGTGGGTCTAATACAGTTGGTGGCTTCAAGTTCTTGCCCCTCTTGAATTTTCCACAATTATGGCTTTAACCTGGGATTGTAAATCAACCTTTACTCTTGAGTTTCTTTTTTATAGAGTGTTTTATCACAACAGGAAAGAAAACTAACACAGGAATTGTAACCAGGAGTGGGGTTGCTGCTGTAATAAACTGGCATGTGGCCTTTAAGCCTTTGTAACTGTAAGAGGAATGAAAACGTATGGAACTTTGGACTAAAACAGTTATTTATGAATGCTAGAAGCAGAGTTTAATTAACCAAAAAGAAGCTTAGAAAACAGAAATTCAGACAGTACAACCCTAGGTCATATTTCAGAAGGTAAATGAAGATTCTATCGTAAGTTATATACTGCCCATTTGTGAGACATTTTAATTAAGAATATGGCTTTATTCTCACTGTATCCCTGAATGAAGCTGGGGTTTAAAAGGATTGACTAGTTTGTTTGACAGAGGAAATTTCAAGACAAAAGGGCATTCAGACTGCCACTAAGAAAGCATCTGTGGTTATTAAAGATATAAACACCATTGGAGAGAAATCTGCTCTGTGTTGGTTCAATAGAGAAGTGTTTCCTTAGGGCCAAGACATAGAAGCTTGGCTACATCTCAAAATGGCAGCAGAATCTGGCAAAGTCACCCATCTCCTGCTGGCTTTGAAGGCATGAATAGTGTAAGAATGAGGTAATCATGGACAGTACCTGAGGACAGGCATTATTTGGCAGGGAAGACCTAGAGAAATGACCCAGGGAGCTGAAGAGGTTTGTAGCCCCATAGTAAGAACAACAGTATGAACCAACCAGTACCCCCAGAGCTCCCAGGAACTAGACCACCAACCAAAGAGTACACATGGTGGGACTCATGGCTCCAGCTTTATATGTAGCAAAGGATGGCCTTGTCGTTCATTGGTGGGAGGAGAGGCTCTTGGTCCTGTGAAGGCTCTATGCCCCAGTGTAGGGGAATGCCAGGACGAGGAAGTGGGAGTAGATGGGTTGATGAGCAGGGGGGCCGGGGAGGGAATAGGGGTTTTGGAGGGGAAACCAGTAAAGGGGAATAACATTTGAAATGTAAATAAGGAAAATATTAAAAAAAAAAAAAAAAAAAAAAAAAAAAAAAAAAAAAACTAGCTACCACACCAGACTAAGAAAGAAGTTATGTGTGTGGCAAGTAGCCTGGCTGGAGGAGTAGGGCTACCCAAGATTTTTGGAGTCCACCTGCTTACTTTTCAAACCGGATATTCCAGATATTGATCTACCAGAAACAGTATTTAGTCCGTTCAATTAGAGATTTAAACTTTTATTTTTAGTTTTATTATCCTTTGCTATGTTCTGATCCATTGCCTTTTAAATAGGAATGATTATTATTTGTGCTTCTGTATGTTGGAAGTTTAAAGCTTGCTTTTTAGTTTATAAGAGCTCACAGTTAATAGGCTTTACATATTTAAAGTATCATAATATTTAAAGACTAAGGCAACTCCTACTTTCTGCAGCCAACATAGTGTGGCACTGGTTTTCCTGCTCTCATGCTCTCCTGAGTCTAGGCCCAGGCAAGATGTGGGCCTGCTTTCCTGCAGCTGGTGAGGGGTGGAGCCAGCTCTCCCACACCACCCTGGTTAGGGGTAAAGTCTGGTTCCCTGCACCTACGGTGCCAAGGCCAGCTTTTTCACCCTGCCCATGCAGGAAGGGAGAGGAGGAGAGAGGAGAAGCTCTCCCTCAAACATCAACATGGCTTCTTAAGGCAGCCCAGACTAGAAACATTCTAATGGTCTTTGGTTACCACAGTAGCTAATGAGGGTGTTCAAGATTAAGTGGCTAATGTCATCATCATTGGGTCCTGGGAACCTCTTGCTTTCCGGGCATCTGGGACTTTCTTGTGGCTACTCCCAGCTCCCCATCCCCCACTGCTAAACACATCCATTCAATTTCCTGACCCTCTGTACTCCCCCTTCCCAACTCCTTTCATACCTGATCCTATCTCCCCTTTTTCCTTCCCACTCCTCTCTCCTTCCCAGGTCCTTCCTCCCTTTACCTCCCATAATTATTTTGATCCCCCTTCTAAGTAAGAATGACATAAGCCAAAATACTCAGCAAAAGAGAGATAGAACCTGTAGAAACAGTATCCAGTGGATAGGCATGGCTCCGGGATAAGGAATGGGGCCACCCAGAATTCTTCTTGTCTAAAGGAAATGCAGGGACAAAGACTGGAGCAGAGACTGAAAGAAAGGCCATCCAGAGACTGCCCCACCTAGGAATCCATCTGCAGACAATAAACCAAGACACTATTACTGATGCCAAGAAGTGCTTTCTGACAGGAGCCTGGTCTAGCTGTCCACTGAGAAGCTCTGCCAGAGCCTTGTCAATACAGATGTGGATGCTCACAGCCATCTATCTGACTGTGCACAGAAGTTAGGGGAAGTACTGATGGGGTTTGCAACCCGATAAGAACAAGAATATCAACCAACCAGACCCCCAGAGTCCCCAGGAACTAAGCCACCAACCAAAGAGTACACATGGAGGGACCAATGGCTCCAGCTGCATATGTAGCAGAGGATGGCATTGTCTGGCATCAATGGGAAAGGAAGCCCTTGGTCCTATGGAGGCTTGATGCCCCTACATAGGGTAATGCTAGAGCAGTGAGGCAGGAGTGGGTCAGTGGGTGGGGGAGCACCCTTATAGAAGCAGGGGAGGGAGATGGCATGAGAAGGTTACAGAGGAAAAACTGAAGCAGGACAACATTTGAAATGTAAATAAATAAAATAACAGCAGCAACAAAAAAGATCAAGTGAAACACTGCCTAATTTGTGAACATTATTCTTGCTGAATTAAGCTTTGATACATTTAGCCCATCTCAGTTCTTCAACAAGCCTCTATTCTACCTTCCAACCTTGTAACTGAGGTAATTAACCAACAACACTCTACTTCTTCATCTACAAAAAGTAGTAGTTATTGTTGTTATATCTTTTATTTCTTTTGGTTTTTCAAGACATGTTTCTCTGTATAGCCCTGGCTGTCCTGGAACTCACTTTGTAGACCAGGCTGGCCTCGAAATCAGAAATCCACCTGCCTCTGCCTCCTGAGTGCTGGGATTAAAGGCATGCACCACCACGCCCAGCTTGTTGTTATATCTTGATATTGAAAATTAAAAGGGGAAACTCTGGCTTAGAATTTCATATGTTAGCACTTTTTAAAATGTGTCTGGCAATGATTTTTCTGGCGACTAATATATCTTTGGTAAATCATGAGAAGGGTCCCATATAAATCATGTTGCCAAGAGAAAACTTCTGTGGCTGTTAATGATGCTACTTAAGCCAGCAGCTGCCACTGGGCTGGTCAGTATGAGCTTGACATAGAAATACATAGCACATAGGCAGGCTAAGGATCTTCTAAAACAGCAATTGAGCAATGCTGAGAAAGCTGCACATTGCTGAGTGCTGGCATACATTGCTAGGAAAGAACTCTCTCCCTCTTTGGAATCAGACATTCCTCAAGCTTCCTATTAAGTCACTGAATTTTCCAGAACCTATTGAGGTGGTCTCCATCTCAGCAGCAGAGTTACATCAGGAAACAAGAAAATTGGGACTCTTTGCACTCAAGCATTAGGACAATGTCCTCTGTCCTGGCTAATTTTATGTCAACTGGACACAAGCTAGAATCATCAGAGAGCTGGGAGCCTTGGTTGAGAAAACACCTCCATACAATGACATCAGGTGGCAGGCAAGCCTATAGAGCATTTTCTTAATTAGTGACTGATGGAAGAGGGTCCAGCCCATTGTGGATGATTCCATTCCTGCTCTGGTGGTCCTGGATTCCATGAGAAAGTTGTCTGAACAAGCCAGTAAGCAGCACCCCCTCCGTGTCCCTCCACGGCCTCCGCATCAGCTCCTGCCTCCAGGTTGCTGTTCTGTTTGGCTCCTGCCCTGACTTTCTCCCCCAACTTGCTTTGTGGACGTGGTATTTCACTACAGAAATAGAAACCCTAAGTCATCGCTCTGTGCAATAGAATCATAGAGTCACAATTGTTGACATGAGCACAACCTTGTCAAGGACCCTAGTGCCTCAGCCCCATGAAAGTGTCAACACCTGCCCCAAACTAGGCTCAGAGGTATGGAGAAGTCTTCTTCGAGACCACATGCAAATGCTGACAGTATGTGTAGAAAATGTTCACCATAACCATCTCCCCTCAGAAAAATTACAGCCTGAAGACTGATCCCCTCCAGACAGTCATGACTGAAATTAGATATGCCTACCTCCTTGTTCAGCTCTATCTAACAACCCTATCTCCTTGTTCACCTATAAGAACTCTCTTTGTTCAGTTTTATATAGTAACCTCATCTCCCTATTCAATTGTATATAACAAACAAGCTGAGCTTCTGGGTTGCTACGATTCCTTCATCAGAGAGCCCAGACCAATCAATCCTAGCTTTTTGGAATGTGTGTCTGTTATTTCTTCATTTTCTCATCATTCCTTGTGATGGGAACCAAGCAATGCAAGGACTTGGAAATCCTCTGTATCTACATCATCTACCATAGAGGACTCATTAGCCTAGCACCACTGCATTTATGTTCGAATAGCTGTGGCCACAGAAAAGTTACTGCTGGTGATGACTAAAAGTGGCTTCTGAGATGTCTGGGTAGGCACAAGTTCTCTATTTGACTTCAGTAGAAGCTACAAAGTGATTTGTGGGAACCTCCATCAAGGAGAACCTGGATGAAGCTTGTGATAATGGTGACTGCTACTTTAAAACCTCACAGGAGGTCAGGTGCTAAACGCTAAGCACTAAGTATACTAGGGCCTCAACAGCAGGCTGGGTGGCTGAACACATTGGTTTTTTTGTTTTGTTTTGTTTTCATTTCTAGGGAGTCGGCCCAGAATGCACAGCTAATGAGAAATAGCAGGCTTTTGTTTTATGGTGGAAATTTTTAAATCTATCTCTGGAGTGGCTTCTTCTGAACCAGTGGATAACTGAATCATTAACAAACCCTGAAATTTTAAAGTAAAACTTCATAAAGTGACTGAACATGATCCAAGGCACCATTTCTCTCATCTGCGCACACCCTGGGAATCTTAGATCAAAAGACTCCACTAGCTCCACCAGCCTTAGCCTGCGTAGATAGATGATGACCTTGCAATAAGTGTCACTTTAAAGCCTTTGTGTGTGTAGGGTTCTCACATCTGGGTACCTATTGTGATGGCTGACCCTACGGTACATTACTGCAAAATCTACTCTGCCTCACAGACATTGTTAAATGCAACTTGTTTTTTCAAAAACTAAATTCTAAAACCATTTCTTGTATAACCTTGAACTAAGGCAAGGCTGCTGTCTTGAGAGCTGGTCCCTCCAATTTCATGTGGAGAGTGATTTCTTAAGCATCACCTGAGATCTGAGTTATTCTTGAGTCCTTTATCTTTCAAGGTTAGGGGGTTTGTTGTGATTGTTTTGTTGGGGTTTAGAGGGAAGCTCAATAATAAAGACAAAACCCTGACAGTTCAATTTCCTTTCTCTTCGCCTCCTTAAAGGTTAAATCTATGCATCCACATTGTAAACCCACTGCAGCCAGCAGATATGGACACCTCAGCTTTGTTTGCTTTGGAAAGTCTAAATGGAAAATAAAGTTCAGGTCTCTCTGAAGCTTCTCTGCCCCATTCTTTTTAGACAAAAGAAGGTGACAACTGATTGAACTAAATGAGGTTGAGACATGTGGTCTACCTCATGTAATTCTCCTAATCAAGGGCCACCATTTTATGACAGAAAAGAAAAAAAAACATGTTACAATGAATATTGTAACAGGCAATGTAATAGAAGATATCCAAATATCTCTATTTAAAGTCAAGATTCTATTATTAGTAGGGGTTTTTAATGCCAAGATTACCACATTAGTATTACACCCAGAAGGCTCCATTGTCCCGGGAAGAAGTGACTAACACTCGATCTTCAACATGATATCAGATTCAGAAATAACTTTTCTTATCTGTGAGTAACTTACAGGTAGGATGTTTGCTTAAGATGAACAAGTCCAAGCTTCCATAACTAATGCTGGAAAAAAGTAAGTAATTGTTCAGAAAACTAAATCACTGGGCCAAGGAGATGGCTCAGTAAGTAAAGCTCAGTAAGCAGAGACATCTGCCGCCAAGCCTGAGGACTTAAGGCAGATGACTTTGATCCCCAGGTAGAATGAAAGAACAAAGCCCCACAAGCCACCTTCTGACAGCCCATGGTACACGTGTGTGTGTGTGTGTGTGTGTGTGTGTGTGTGTGTGTGTGTGTGTGTATGTGTATGTGTATGTGTGTGTGTGTGTGTGCATAAAATATAATTTTTAATTAGTTATTTTGAAGATGAAAACAGCATATTGAAGGAACACACATTCTGACACAGCTAACCCACTGTAAGTGGCCACCTATTGGCAGAGAACGATACCTGCCTTGTGCACTGGTCTATCTCCTACAGGTGGTAGACGTTAAGTACACAAAGGGATTTAGGGACCTAATACGATGGTGCATACTGGTAACTCAGCTCTCAGGAGACAGAGGACTGGAAATCAGAAGTCCAAGCACAGCCTGAGCTACATAAGAAGACCTTACCTCAAAAAACAAAGTTAGGCTGAGGCAGGAGACAAATCTGGGCTCCTGGGCTATGTTCAGATCCACCTTTCAGTAAATGGTGATAGTGAAGCAGGAAAACACTGCATGGTTGATTTTTTTGTTGTTGTTGTTTTGTTTTGTTTTGTTTTTCTCTCTCCTGAAGAGCCCATTTTCTTAGCGGAATTTCATCCTTCTAAGAACAATATATTGTTTTCAAGTGTCAGACAAAATGTGGTTTAAAAACTGCCTAATTCAGTGTCAAAACTTCACAGACAGCACATTGAAATCCAGACGTTAAGTGATATGCCTCACGCCGCACAGCTAATGTTCACCAAGATTTAAATTCTAATTTCAAAGGTTGTGTGATTTTAATTAAAGTGTCAATAAAGTGGTTTTATCTCATTAATTGGTTATTGATCCATAAAAATGAGTAGTCCCTGTCATTGAGATAGGTAGCCAAATGGGTCTATCCTAAGTTATTTTTTAAAAACCCACAATACATGTTTCCAAATTTGTCCAACAAGCTCAAACATCTGAGCAGATCCTTAGATTCCCTCTTCCCTTAGAACTGGGCTTTCCCTGTTTCCCAGTTCATGGTTACAAAGTGAAAAAGAAGGTTGTATTTGGCACAATAGCACAATCCTATGTTCTACGCATAGTGAGTTAGTGCAGTCATCTTTTAACTGGTTAGATGAGTTAAATATTATGAACATAGATTTTACTGTAAAATGAGGTGGATCTTCCAAATTCATGAACACCTCAACCACCAGTGTCTGTCAGTATGATTTTATACTGAAAATTAATAACCTTAAATGATTAAGTAAATGAAGCCATTAGAGTCACTAGTGCCTAATCCCATGTCTGGTGCTCTTATAAGAAGGGAAAACTTTAACATACCTCCAGGGAAAAAGCCATATGAAGGCCTGTGCTTGATGTCACAAACCAAGGAGCTCCCAAGATGAGAACACCAGGACTGAGAGAAATAATATAAATATGCCACCTATTGACACTTGGGGATGACCCATCTGCTCCTCAGCCTTGGGAGGAATCCAGAACACAACTCTCATGGAATAGATCAGGCCCTAAGTGTAATAGCATGAGTTCAATTCCTGGGACCCACATGGTAAGAGGGATAAAACTGACTTTTGCAGGTTGTCCTCTGACCTCCACACATATTGTGACGTGTGTATGGGAACACACATATACAAAATAAATATTTTTAACTGAAAGAGTTCTTGAAAGACTTGAGACTCTTCTTAAATGTCTCAGATATTGATGAGCACATAAAGTTGGCTCTTTCCCTAAAACTCTATGACAGCCTCCATGCATTTAGCACATGTGGACATCTGTGTTAATTAATTTTTTAATATGTGGCTGTGAATAAAGTACCTGACAAAGGCAACTTAAGGAAGGATTGATTTTGTTAAGAGCTTTACAGGTGCTATCCACCATAGCAGAGAAGCCATGGTGATGGGTGTGTGAGGTAGCAGGTCACATTGTGTCCAGTTCAGGAAGCAGAGAGAAATGATTGCATTCTCCTTTGATTTCATCCTGAGACCACCACCACCCACCACAGCCTACAATGCAATAGGTTCCTCACTGCAGTTAATCCAGCCTGGGAACTCCTTCACAGACACATAGTCTCCTAAGTGATTCTAGATCCTGTCACCCTTCTCTCTTAGCCATTATACTCTCCTTATGTCTGAATATCTCTGCTAAGTAATAATACTACTCATTCTGTAAGTAAACCAGAGACTGGCAAGAGCACCAGAGACCACTCAGCTAATTGGGCTGAAAAGTTGACCTATAAAAGTTTTCTTTAAAGAAGCAAAAGTCTGGGACTTGAGAGATGGTTTAATGGTAAAGAGAGCCTACTACTCCTGTGTGTGTGTGTGTGTGTGTGTGTGTGTGAGAGAGAGAGAGAGCGAGAGAGAGAGAGAGAGAGAGAGAGAGAGAGAATAAAATTAGAAGCGAGAAGCAAAAGCAAAGTTTCCCTTTTTAAGTCTCAGAAACTTCAACATTCAAATGAACTGTAGGAAAAACAGGGAACCCTCAGTGCTGATAATGAGTCCTGCCTGATGCCAGAGCTTCCATGTTATTCAGATGGCCCTATCTTCCGGAGACTGGCACCAGGACCAATGGCTGTCCTGAGGATTCATCCCACTACTAACATCAGCTGGTTTCCAACACACACTTGAAGCCCTGGGAACTCTCCTGCCTTTTAGTGATTTCTACTGCAACTGCCAGACTCAGGGTTTTAGTGCTACCACTAAATCAAAAGTACTCTGAGCTCAGCTAAGAGATGCCAATAGAACCACAGTTCATACTAGGAAAAAATACTTAACCAGTGATAGCTGTCCTAAGAGGAACTAGAGCATCAACGGGTGGGCATGCTATACTTGAGGGACATGTGACTTCAGCTAGTGAGGAAAAAATTATGGGAGTGGAGATTGCATGGGGAGTTATTCACTCCCCTCAGGACTATAACCAGGAAAGAATGTGGCTTTTGGGTCATGTGGAAATTGCCTAAACACAGACTTATCTGTAGATTTACATCCTATTTTAGGACAGCTCAACCTTAGGAGACACAGCTCCAGGTATCCCATCTCCTTCTTTACTGGGAGAGTGCTGATGGAGTTCAGATTGAGAGGTGGATTAAGAACAATGGAGTTGTGGGTCGAAGCAGCCCTTTCTCTGTGCAGGCCCCAGCCAAGAGCCAACATCATACTGAAGCACAAACCCTCGTCCCTCGGGACGTGCTGCATTTGAAACCAGCTTATTACAGATGGAATTAGCCAAGGCAAAGTCATACCTGGAGCACGGTGAGCTCCTGATCAATATGACCCTATCTCTGTGAGGGGAAAATATGGACACAACCCACACTCAGGGAGAACAGCAGGTGACAGAAGACACAACTGTGTTCCTAAACTCACAGAAACCACAGATGTCCATCAAAGCAGTTGTGGTTAGGGAAGGCAGGGTGCAGACTGCCCTCATAGCCCTCAGCACACAGGGTCTTAACACCAATTAGAGAATAATCAGAAGCATGGTACCTGTGCTGCTGCTGGTGTTCTGACGTCCCCCCTCACGGTACCTGTAGTGATCTGAATGAGAATGTCCACATAGACTCTGCCATATAAAAACTTGGTTCCCAATTGGTGGTGCTGTTTGTTGAGATCTTAGCGGTATGGTGTGGCCTTGTTGGAAGAAGTATGTCACTGGGAGAGAGCTTTGAGGTCTCAGAGCCTCACTTCGTTCCAAGTTTGCCCTCTGCCTCTTGCCTATAGTTCAAGATGTGAGCCAGACCCCCACCCCCACCCCCACCCCAGCATCCTGCCCCTTCTACCTCATGTGTCTGCTCTGCTAGCCTGGATTCTCACCCTCTGGAACTCTGTCTGTCTATAAGTTGCCTTGGTGATATGCTGTTTTACCACAGCAATAGGAAGGTAACTATTTACTACTTCCAAGTGGAAAAAAACGTAGTGATGCTGATATTGCCAGAGCCCTACAGACTGACTGCTGAAGCATCAGACTAGCGAAAGCTCCAGTTCTTTGATGGACCTGCCTCTTTAATGTGGCTCAAATTTCCTTGAGCACCAAAAGTCCTCCAAGTTGGAGGACACGGTAAGCTCCCTTCCAAGGAAACAAGAACACACCAATGAGTGCAAAGCACACAGAACTTAATGCCACCTGTGCATGCTGGCCCTTCTTACACATGTGCTTTTCTTCCTGAGGAGGTAGGTTCCCTCACACTCTGCAGATGGGTCCGAGATGAGTGTAGGCACAGTCAGCAACCTTGCACTCTTAGTCCTCACCAAGTCCATTTTGTCCCTTTGGGCTCAAGTTGTACGACACTTAGAAACCTTCCATGTGAGACTCAGCACACCATGGCCTTAGTAGGAGCCACTCTGTAGCCTGATGGACTAAGTCTGTGTTACTTAAGTGTTTCATTTCATTTTTTTTTCCCGGAGACCGCTTTTTCTGCTATAGGTGAATCTTATCATATCTTCAAGGCTGTATCCTCTGATCTACCAGGAAACTTCAAATGTGAATTACGCGATTGTTTAATAGAACTCAATCATCAGTCATCTGGTAAAAGATGTTACTATACTTTCACTACTTTTGCAAATGAATACTACTACAAGAAGAAGTTGAAGCCAGGCATTGTGGCACAAACCTGTAACCCTGGCACTTTAAAGGCTGAGATGGGAGGATTAGGAATTGGAGGCAAGCTTAGGCTATACAGTAAGACTATACAGTAAAACCCTGTAATGAGAAGAAACGAGTACTGATCATTTGAGTAATGTGAACACTCCTGAATCTAACTTGGAGAAAACTCCTTCATACGGACTGTAAGAACTATGAACTAGAAATTCTAGAAAAGGAAGAATCAAACCTATGCTGAAGTTTCTGCAAGATTGACTGGTTGACTGGATGGTTGTGCAGAATTAGAATGCTCCATTCAGAATCAAATTACCTTGAATGATCTGTAGCTCTCTTTGTATTGAGCTACCCCTTGCCCATCTCTGACTCTGGCCTCATACCTTATGGACCCTTAGGTAAACCTTTCAGAATTCAATAACCCACCACTAGTTTCCATGAGCCCAAAGGCTAAGAATGTCACCAGACAGCACCAGTATCCTACACCAGAGATTCCCCAATCTGCTGTGGCCCACCTACCTGATGTTGCCACTGCTGATATTTTTGAAAGGGACCTTGACTTATGACTTTGTTTTGTCCTATAAACATTTCAAAAATCCATAGATCTGTAACCATGTTGGAACATGGTATTTGAGGTAACTTGAATCCATGTTCCCCAGCCATGACTATTTTATTTCTATTTCATGGTACTCCTGCTGAGTATAGTGAGTGTATACGTAATGGTGTGGTATTTATTTACATATTTTCAGGTCTATAATAAATTGAAAAGTAGATTCATCAGTCAATTATTGTCTTACAGATTACTTTAGCAATATTTATTATTGATTCTTCCTCTCTTTAGTATGTAACGTGAGGCTTTATTTACTTGAAATGTATGTAAAATTCATTGACTATCAGTGCAGTAGGAATATGTCCAGTTTAATGGTATATGCCAGTAAGAAATGTTTTAACTAAAGAAAAAAGATTAAATATTAAAACAATTATTTGAGTACATAAACTCAAGATAAATGGAACCAGTGTCAAAATGAACCAGCTCACACCACTAATTAAAAAACACAGTTAACTCTTCAAATCTGTTATCATCTGCAATATTTTGTCTGTGAACTTGGCCAGTTATCCACCGCCTGCTGAATGACCCAGTGTGGCCCTGTACTACACTGATGGACTCTCCAACAGTGAGAGTGTCCAGGACTCCATTGAGAATGCCAGGCTCTATGAGTGGCACTGCTTTCATGTTATGTTGCTATTACATGAATCTAAGCTACTAAATAAATATAAACAGAAACTAAACACTGATTGCTATGGTGCACATGGCAAGTAATTTAAACAATCTAATTGTTGACTCTGAATCTGAATTTACAGTGTAATATTATAAGTAAGCTCTGTTTCACCAAAAAAGGGAGAGACGTATGGAATGACATGTTTTTGTGACAATAGTGAGCCATTAACTGAAAACTTATTAAATAAAGTAAGGAATTTGGAGTTTGTTAAGAAGTTCAACTTATAGAAGCTTTTTGACTTAGTTTGTTTCCAGGCTGGAGCTGAACTGACAGACTATTTGTCTGCCAGAGTCCCGTAGCTCACGAACAACACAGCCCAACACCACATCCTTTTGCTGTGTGACTGCTTCCATCAGCAGCCATCTCTATAAGCATCTAGAAGTTGTGGTTCCTGAAAAGTGTCTCCTGTCCCCAAGTTCTAGAGGGGAACAGAGCAAGTCAGTGTCTACCATCCCTATATGGAAGCCAGTTCCAGACCCACACAGATGGCACCAGTGTTCCCCATTTGAGTCTTCCACATGAAGGCATTTATCTAAACTCTCTCAAAGTTAGAATATATTTAAAATATATACAGAAAAATGCCTCACAGAAAAAATAAGTACTACCATTTCCCATAACAACCAAGACCAGCACTCAGCAGCTTGGTCATTGCTGCTTCTGTCCCTTTCTTTGGTAGATCCTCTAAACCATTCAGCTGTCTTCTACATTAAGTAAATTTACAGATAGCCTCCCTTCCTAAAGTCTATTTATAAAATATAACGTTAGCTACCATTGCATGCCAAAAATAAAAAGGAAAGGAGAAATAAAACACATAGATTACCTGCAATTTCTCAAGTATGTGCAGAAATCTCTTTGTTGTATCAAGAGGAGAATCTGAGCAAAGGCAGAGCTTGCTACAAGTCTGTCCTGTCTGTAGGGGTAGGAGGTGGTGTTTGCATTGTCAACAGTGTTTCCTACAGCAACAGCAAACACCTCACATGACCTCAAGGCAAGAACTGGCACAGAATGATCCTAGCTGGGATACATGACCGTTGTTATAAGGCAACAAGTACAGTCTCTCCTTATGAGTAAGGAATGTTGAGGCTACAGCAGATACATTAGGCAGCAGATTAAATAACCCACTTTGATATTTTTTCCACTCAATCCATCACTTGTGGCATGTCACATAGTGTGGCATGGAATCAAAGAAGCATTTTATTTAATTTTGAAGTAATTCTTTTCAGTGGCTGTTTGGGGGAACTGTATGGTAATTTAGTTGAACACAAAGAATTGGGGTCAGAAGCCCATAAATAAGCAAATTGGTTGAACTGCCCTACTTTCTTTAATTAAGAATGTAGGAAAAGACAACTTCTTCTGCCTTTCAAGAATTCAGAGGCCTTATAGCTGTAGTAAGAACTATGAATATTCATGTGTTAATCCTGTGATTTACCAAAAAAAAAAAAAAAAAAAACCAACTCTAACATTTCTGGCCAAATTTAAAGCAAGTTTTATTACATATTAAATACTACAAAGAGATGGGCTTCGGTCAGGACCATTCCCCATCAGAGGATGGCCTCGAGCCATGTGTTGCAGGGGTGTGTATGAGTTACAGGAGTGTATAGAGACAAACCTATAGCCAGAATACTTTCCCATGAAGCTTGGTTATTGCCCAAAAACTACAATTCCCAATATTCCAGGAGGTCACCTGGTTCATGTGCAGGTGAGACTTACAGATTAATTTTGGGTTTTACAAATGGTCTCTCAACTTTCAATTACACTCCTAACAGCTATACAAACACGTATTTGGGCTATATAAAGCAGATTTTGTGCAGTATAGATAGCCCAAGAGGTGGGGGGAAAAACTCATAACAAAATAAATATACCTTTTCCATTATTTTGATTTTGGTTTTCTGGACCCCTGGATCAAGGTCCTGAGCTGTTTGTTCTTGTTTACTTCAAAGTCTTTACTAAGTTATACCTGATACACAAGGATTTTCAAATATATAATAAACATAATTTGATAAATTTCAATATATACTTATACCTATGAAACAATTATTACAGTGGAAATAATAAATATGTCCAGCATATGGGGTTGGGGGAATCATTGTGAGATCAGCTTACACAGGATATTCTGTTAACTTCTTTGAGATAGGATCTCATGTTTCTTAGACTAGCTATGTAGCCAAGGCTAGCCTTCAACCCTAATCCTCCTGCCTTTATTTCCCAAATACTAGTATTACCGGCAGGCACTTCCACTTCAACCTTCTGAAAATTTTAAGCACAAAATATATTATTGTTGTTTATAGATACTATGTTTGTACAGCAAATAACTGGAAGTTATTTGGCATACAAAAACACAACAGTATACCCTTTGGATAATATCCCCCCAGTTCTCCATGCCCATCCCAGGCATCCACCATCCTGCTGTCTACCCCGATGATCATGACTGCTTCAAATCCCACACATAAGTGGGTCATTTGTTTACCTGCCCTTTGCTGCCTGGTTTACTGCCCCTATAGTATGATCTGGTGCCTTGATGCTGATCTAAATGGCAAAGTGTCCTTTCTTTTTATGACTGAAGAGTTTTCTACTCTATAGAGAGAAAGATTATAAATATATACATATGTAATATATATGTAGATGTATAGATTATATATAGAGAGAGAAAAAGACAGAGAGGGGGGACAGAGAGAGAGAGAGGGATAGAGAGCTGGTCACGCACTTACATTTTGTTTCTGCTTCTTGACTATGCTGAACAGCATTGTACATAGGCATGACACTACTCCAAACTTCGGCTCTTAGTAGCTTTACCCACATGTGAGTTTGCTGGCATACTGTATCTCTGTTTGTAATTTCTGAGGCATCTCTACAGTATTTTCTGAAGTTATTTGGCCATTTCACATTCCTTCCTCCCAGTAATAGTGTATAAAGATTCCAGTTTCCTCACGTCCTTACAGACATGTGGAAACTTCTAATGACAGCCATCCTGTGTGTGAGATGGTGGCTCAGTTTGCATTTTTTAAATCATCAATGATGCTTACCATTTTTTACCTCACTGTGTGCCGCTTGTACATTGTCCTGAGAGAAAAGTCTATTCAAGTCCTTTTCCTATATTCTCATGCCGTTATTTGGGATTCTGCTGTTGTTTTGTGGTCCTCTACTTATTTTAATACTTAGAACAGTGTTACATCCCGTATGGCTTTATTTTCAGTTCAGAAAATATCTTATGATAAAAGAGAACACACACTCGGCAAAGTTTCTTCAGACATTGCTTTGGAATGTAGCTTTAGAGCACGATTCTACCTGGAAGAACCGTGCCTCTTGAAGCATCATTCCTTGGCCAGTTAAGCAGAAGAGGATAGTATAGGAGGTAATCCATGGATGGCCAGCCAGAAACCTGGAGCTGCCATGCTGCCTCTGGAGTTCTTTATGTTCCCACTGAGTGCGGGGTAAGCCATCTTACCCTGCAACGTGAAGAAGGAGTAGATCTTGATGTCTTTTTTTTTATTATTATTCAGTGATGCTACTGTAGGGGCTTGGGCGTAGATCAGTGGTAGAGCCCATGTCATACGTGCAAAACCTGAGATTCAATCACAAAAGTGAAAAATAGTAATATTATTATCATTGTACACCTAGTGTGTGTAAAGAGACAAACCCGAGCATACGGACTTCATTAGCCGGTTTGCGTTTACTGAAGAAATCATCAAAAACACATTTCTCGGCTATATTCTACAAGCAAACCTCAGTCAGAGAAGATGAATGGATACATCTAAGACCACAGCATGTTCAGTACCCCCCAAAGCCACTTCGACTCTCAGTCACCACCAAATGTCCAAGTTTCTAACAACTGGTGGAAATTATGATTCTATTTTAACCATCGCAGCTTCTTTCCAAGCTCCAGTTTGGGGGCTCATCAGAAGTATCCCGCTCATCTCACTACCGTCTGTGACTTCGGTCTTCCCGTTTTGTTTTGGCTGCCCTATTTTGCTCCCAATTCCAGAATGAACCTTCGCATGATGCTGGATTCCTTTCTTCCCTTTTCTTCCTCCACAAGCCTGCTGCTACTGTAACAGTAAGGCATGTCTCTAGTAGTCACGGTGCCTACTGTGCTGAGGGAGCCACCTTGTCCAGGGAATGGCTGCTGCTCTCAGAGATCTAGCGAACCTCTGGAAAGACTTGTACTTATCTTTCTCTGCCCCTTCCTTGATTCGCATCTCAAGGGACCAGGAAGGGAGGGAAAGCAACAGACCAGTATTTCCTATCAGTTCAGAGGGGCAGGAACCGGGGGCTTTTCCACAGGGCTGAGCCTGGCCCTCCACTGAGCAGTGTCTGCATTCCAAGGCTGAAGCCGGTCACCACCCTTCCAAACCCTTTGAAGTTGGGCAAAAGGCCCCGCCAACAAGCACCAAACTTTGAAAGCTCCTCTGCTAGCCCTGGGAGGGGCTGTTTCCTGCCTGCTTTTCGCAGCCTCTCACAAGAGGGAATGGCAGCCACAGTAATTTTGCAGTATTTAACTCTAGACACCAAAACAGAAAAACTCTAGTAAAGTGAGCTTTTTATCAAACAGGACAAGATCAGTTTGGTCCTGAACGTAATTTTATCAACCTATTGCCATGATTTGCATATTTAAAAATATTCGAAAGCTGACCTTTTTTTCCCTAAGTATAATTAAATATTTCTAGCTTTTTAAATAACTGCTGGCCTTTCACTTTGGCCTCTCTGGACCTGTTTCTTATCAGTTTCTACCTGTGAAGAAGCATGGCATCTGAGAGGGGTGGCAAGATTCCTGGTGGAACATCGAGGCAGTTTTCCTGATCATGCTTCAGACATTGACCTCTGTAAGATAAGCAATGCTTCCCAGCCTTCTATCCAGATTAAACGATTGCCTGAGAGGCTTTTGTTTGTGTTTGGAGTTTTTTTTAAAGAAACTTGAAGAACATTAGAACTAAAGAGTCCATGAAAAATTGTTAACATAGGTTGAGATCCAGGAAGCTGAAATCCAAACTTCCTAGAGGCAAATAATGGCATAGGTAGAAAATGATAAATGTGACCTACCCTGACCTACCCTGACCTAGTGATGGGCCCTAGTCCAAAAATAGCTACATTAAAATTTAGTTTATAAAATCATCTCAGGCTATGTATATATGGTATATATCAGACAAATTAGCTTCTCATTTAGACTTAGGCCCCAACCCCAAACTTTTATAAATTTTTATATTCTCATATATTTTTTATAGTGGTTATACATAATATTATATATCCATACATATCTATATATGAATATATATAGATATATATATACATATACCATACTTCTAACCATAGATAGATAGAAGATAGATAGATAGATAGATAGATAGATAGATAGATAGATAGATAGATAGATAGATAGATAGATCTTCCAGAGGACCTGGGCTCAGTTCAAATCCCAGTGCCCAGACAGTGGCTCACAAGTGCCTGTGCACAGGTGGGTAAAATATCTATACACACAAAAATAAATAAATAAATAAATAAATAAACAAACAAACATTTACACACACACACACACACACACACGCATATACATATGAAAAACCTAAACAAATAGCAAACACTATGGTCCAAACCATTTTGAACAATGGATTCTTCTGTTTTATCCTTTTTCAAGGGACGAGTTATAGCCCATCCTAAGCCATTTACTTCAGCAAACCATTGTTATGGGAAGAGAAGTCACACACTGATCTCTTAATCGCCGGAGTAATACTGCTGAGTGGGTGCTCAGAAGGTGGGTTGATCATGAGGGTGGAGGATCAGAGTTTTTGTGAAAGGACCCCAGAAATTTCTTTTATCTTTTGCTGTATGTAAACACATTGAGAGACAGGCAAAAAAAAAAAAAAAAGATTCCTAATTCAGAACTCCTTATTCTATTCCCATGATGTAAAACTTGCAAAATAGCTGTTTCCTGTGTAAGCTACCCAATTCTTTACTGCTAGAGCAGTTGGAATCAGCTCACAGCCACAATCAGCTCCTCCTGAAATACAAAATTTAAAATCACCACAGCATGCTGCATGTGGGCACAAGCAGGATTTCAGCAACATTTTGTTACAGATACTCACAATATTTACAATTGCATTTGTGTGTCTATGTGTGTGTGTGTACATGCATGCATATGTGTGTGTGTGTGTCTGTATCTGTGTCTGTGTGCACATGTATGCATGAGTTATATCCTTAATTATGCTTCAGGAGAAAAGTTTAAGTCATTTGTCTACCTCTAGCTGAAATAGCAGTCTAGTGTAATAACAAACATTGATTTGACATTTACAGCCAGAAAACTGGTTCTCAGCCAGGAAACTGGCACTTACAAACTGTGTGGTCCTAGGAAGTTATTTCACTGTCTGTCTATTATAAAATGGCATGGCAATGATACTTCCTGGGTGTGATTAGGAGCAAACTATACTTCCTTCTGTATGGGCTTCACGTCCTACAGCCCAGAGCACACAGTATGGACCTCAATGCACTGTATGACATCCACAATGCCAAACCTTTACATCATTATCCATCAGCAGATGAGGAAACTGGGGCACTCTGCTCCAGAAGGACACACTTAACCATCATGTAACACTGAATCCAAAGATACACTGCCTGTAACATGATGCTTCACTGGACCAGAGGGATGCACTTAACCATCACATAGTACTGAATCTAAGTCTACAGTGCCTGCGATGTATGTTTCATTTTAAGTCTTTAATACCTTAGGACATATATGGATAAACCTGTGAAATGGAGCCATGAGCAAAAGTAGGCAGGCAACAAACTAAGAAGTTTATGACAGATTGCAAATTCATCCTCTTCGTTTCCTTCATCAAGACTTTGGCTTTATCAATTTCCAAACAATTCTCCCTTAACTGGAGGAGCCCCAAGTCCAGATCAGTAGATACCTGAAACCATGAGCAGGGTCAAATCCATATATCCTGTGGCATTTTCTGTTTCATATTTAGATATAGCTTTAATGAAATGTATTAGTCATTCACAGTAAAAGATTCATAATAACAATAAAATGGCCAGCTACAACGTTCTATAACAAAATTGCCCACACCATCACCACTTTTGCACTTTGGAAATTTTATTAACAAACAGAGCACGGGTATCATGATACTGCAAGAGCCAGCCTGGTGCACGTGGGTGCTCCCTCCAGAGAACTCCTAAGTGATGAGTGCACAGCAGGACATAGGAATGAATGCTGTTCCAAGTGGGGTGAGGTGGACCAGAATGCAACAAAGTTAAATTTAAGTTGCAATCCAGAACAGTGTGCAACTTAAAACTTCTGAGCTGTCCATTTCTGAAATCTCCCGTTAAATATGTTTGGACCACAATTGATCACAGAAAGCAAAACCTCAGATGGGGGAGAAGGTTGGATAGTATATTAACATAATGCTTAGTGACAAAGTTGACTTGACAGAAACTGGCTGGAGCTCTTCATCTGGACAAGCAACAACAGTGTGACTGCTGGCACTCTGTATACACACACTGGGTCATGCTGTGTGACAGGACACTGTGGTAGCCATCACCATTATGTTCATCATTGCACTGCC